>NW_024066071.1:0-109359 GCF_014898435.1 Botrytis sinoallii
ATAGGCTATAAAGTTATTATATCCAATCCGTATTGCTATAAGTCTATATAGTACTCTATAAAGAAGTTTGAAGCTTTTCGGCTCTAAGGTGTTATATACTGATTTCTATATATTATATATTTTAAATATTAGATCTCTTTTTATATTTCATTATTTATTTTCTAATACTGATATTTGATATATAGAATAAAGCAGAAGTTGTTGATAATAGGGAGGTATAATAGGCTAGAATCAAATAATCCAGTTGTATTCTGATTAGCAAAACGATTGGTTGTCTTGTTGCCTCTTATCTTGGTATATTTTAGAGAATTATTTGATTGTGATATTGTAGTATTGTATTACTTAATAGTATTTATAATAGATTTATTGAAGGAATCAATAGTGCTTTCTTGTATTTCTTAGATCACTAAGGTGTTTATCAATATATAATTATATTTAGCCTTAATAAAGGCATTGATAATATTCAGAAGGCGCTTCAATCCCTATTACATACCGATCGCCTTGATATCAAGATATACAATTGTTTGTATATATAACTATAGCTGCTATTAACCTGTTGCTTATTGTAATAGATTGCAAAACCATATTTTATACAATAACCGCGTTCATCATATTATTCAGATTCATTTAAAAATACAGACTAATCTTCTTAGGGAATTAGGTTCTATTAATCTTTAAACACTTCTACAATATTCTTTTTGCTTAACGTGGTTTATCAGTGCGTGGCCCATATCAGTGAATGGCCCACTTTCACCTCAATTTACACTTTCAAATTTATATTTCTTAACAATCTTTGAATCAATTGATTAAAGCTATTATAAATCTAATAATCTAGAATCTATTATATCATTTTTACAGATTCTTATATTATAACCTGTCTTTTCACACTTATTACAATATCGATTAGAGAATACCTCTATATTGGAATTTCCTTTATTTTGATATTTATTATATTAAATTTGGATATCAATTTTTTATTGAAATAATATATCTGCAGTTTTCTATTCAGTAAGTATTTTTTCTTAATATAATTAGGTTTTTTTTACATATTAATATTTATTTAATATTTCATTTGTTTTTCAAAATATATAAATTTTTATACTTAAAAGTGTATTCTCATATACTAATCTTTCTATACTTTTAGCTAAAGCTAGTATAGTTTCAAATAAAGATATAAAAAAGCTCAATTGATAACAAGTTATTCGAGATTTAATTAATATTGATTGAAAGAATACTTCTATAGGATTATAAGGTGTTTAAGAATATCAGATTCTAAAATTAAAAGGAAAAGGAATAAATATATAGATTCGAATATCTACTTAGAAGCACTACTTCAAAATCGAATGAAACTAATCCTATTCCTCGAAACCCTGAATTTCATATTCTGATTTATAATTGATCATTATATACAACTTTGAAAACTATAAAGAATTGACCTTTAAAATATAATTAATATATACCCTTATAAACCCTTCAATTTGTATACCATACTTTTGTTTTAAAAGACTAAAATATCCAATATCAAGAGACTGGATTAAATGATTTGAATATAATATAAACATACACATTTAATATTATTCTTCTTACAATAGTTCTGGAATAATATTGATTTATAGCTTTTATACCTATCCAGCACTAACATTCTGTATTTGCCTTTAATTCGATTTCTTATATATTTATTAAAGTATTTTAATTATTCTAATCCTATCTTATTATTTATCCACCCTTGCTTATAGATTTAATAGCCCAATTTACAGAAGATCGATTTCTATATACCAATTGAAAAGATACACCTATCCTTGAACTATTAGAAATAGAAATATAGTATTCTTTTCACTATTGCCATATATAATTGCTATAGTCTATTCTCGATTACCTAACTGTATAGCTTTACTTCTACTATATCTCTCAATATCAATAACAAACTATACCAATACTTATCATCCTATCATAAAGCCTATTTCATTAAAATTCTATAAATCGCAATCGAGAATATTATATTTCACTTATATATTTGATATAAATCGAAACCAGTTTTCATAAATATAAGATCTTCACAAAAAGCTCTTGAAAGTTATAAACATATTTAAAACATATCTTTAAACTCCATATAATATTTAATAAATCGATAAGCCCAAGCTTTCCAACTCTTTTACACCTCGAGATTCAAGAATATGATTCGCTATATCTTCCACTTCCTTTTGTTTAAATACAAAACCTCTCGAATCCATATCAATTATATACTGAATAATGATTTCCTCTTCTAATTCCAAGAGATTTTGAGATTTAGATTGAATTTCTATATAAAAAGGCATATCGTCAATTCTATATCGTAATATTGATTGTAGGATATTGTATAATATTACATCTTTCGAATACTTAGCTTCTTATCTTTCTGAATAGCTGCAATAGCAAGTAATATACAGCTTCTTTATTATTCGAATCCATCATGGGTTGTTGATAAACACATGTTGAAATGAGGGAGTCGAATTGAGGTGAAGTGGGCCACCCACTGATATGGGCCACGCACTGATAAACCACGTTATATTATTAGTTGAATCATACCAGTACTTAGAGGAGAAGTATAACTATAGGAGTCTGGAGCATTTGGTTATAGAGATTGCTTATTCCATTCTCTGCAATCTGGTGATGGGATCTTTCAGTATATCTATATCTTATTCTCTTTTTCTGATATATAGCTTTAATTAGTTTATAAGTAGGTTATTGTATAGCCATTATTTAAAGCCAAAACATAAACCTCAATTTGACTTGTTTTAGTATAAACCAATTCTAACCAGAAGATCAGCTTCTATAAGAAATGTAATTATTAAGGTTGTCTTATAAATAGATAAAGCTCCCTGTATTGTATTGTAAATCATCTACTACCGTAAATCAATATATTTCTTAATCCCAATATTATCGGAATATAGTCTGTATTTGAATATTATTGTATAGCTTATTAAACTATATTTTGGAGTCAAAAAGAGTAACAAGAAGTATATAGATAATGATCGCTTTTTGTAAATAAGCTATAAATAATTTGTAGGTTGTATAACTATTGATCGGATATAGAATACAATATATATAGCTTTCGCAATGTGTGTTTTGATATACTATAAGAATATTAAATATTAAATCAAAAAAGACGCCAAGCTAGTATAAGGTTGGTTTGTATTTTATTGATAAGTTCTAAAAGGATTAGTATAATGATTAGGTTCTGATTTATTCTTATAGCTGGATTTACAATTTCATGCTTCCTTGATATATAAAGAAATTCAAACTTTTCTGAAACAAAAAAGATCTTATTCTGATCTTTTTATTATAGAATGTATTGAATGGTTTGGTAAAATATATATGTATTTATAGATAGATTTTTAAATATATAATATATAATTATATTATTAATACATTCAAAGCATTATACTCTATTTTGATTAAAAAGCTTAATAAGGTAAAGAATATATAGGATTAAAAAGAGTAATGATTCCTAAGGGATATTATATATAATCGGAAAATCTTGTATTGTAATCCCCTTAAGCTTTATATATATATATCTTTTAGTTAGAAATAAATCAATAAGTTACAAGAATATTATAAGCTAATCCTGCTTTTTTATATATTGTATAAACTGTTTTTAAGGAATATATTATAAACACCTTGTATATCTATTATTATCAATATAACTACTTTGCTAACTATCAAAACAAGCTTGATATTATGAGTAAAGATAGTTGTAAAATTAATATCGGCTCTTTTTGACAATACCTTACAATACTAAGGGCTGATAATATTATATTTATAACTGTCCATACAATTTGACTAATAATATATCTTTCTAATACTTTTTCGATATATAATATTAATATAATCAGTCTTTATAATCTTAAGGATATCCTATCCTTTTTATTAATCTTAAATAATATAACTATTTCAATAAGTTTTCATTTATTAAAATAATAATTAAATCTAAAATAGATTATGAAAATCTTATATATTATACTTTTCATATTAAATCAATATATTTTGAGAAAATGAATAATTATTTAATCAATTCTAAGTAATATATTTTTAACTTTTATTATATGTTTTTCCACTTTTTTTATAATAATTATTCTTTTTTATAATAAGATTATTTAGCTAACCTATTTTTATAGAGAGTTATATTATAGATTGTTTAATACTTTGAAATAATTGAGTATCGTTGTAAAAAGTGCTTTGGCTTTTTTTCTAATATTAGTAATCTTTTGGTCTTTGATTATAGAAAGGAACCTTAAGATTTGCTTTTGGGATTAGTTTGTACTAATTTATAACTTTATATAGTTTTTAATCATTCTATATATTATCTAGGTATTTAATCTAATAAGCTTGTTTCAATACTTATATAATTCTCTATAGATTCTATTGGATAATTGCTATTCTATTAGCAATTTCAGTTTTCCTAGTTTGTATATATATTCGATATATCTTCTTATACTTATTAATCTATTATAGAATAATCGATAGGGTTTGTAGTCTTTCTGTTCCACAGCTTTTATAAAGGCACTCAATATACTTATAAATCTAGTAATTAATCTATCAATATTATAGATAGATTAGAGATTCGGATTCTAAAGATTTGCTAAGCGGTTAGTTATTATATCTATTAGATAGGGTAAATCTGAATTGTATATCTGAATATACACTTACTCGTATTTAGAGGTTCCTCTATCCGAGATAGTAGTAACTTAAATAATATAATCGAAGCTATTATATAGATTATCATCGATTATTATTATAGTAATAATCAGATTGAAAAAGGTTAGATTCAGAATATATACCCTTATATATATAAGGGTATCGGGAGTTCCGATATATTTCATTTCCTATTCAGTAGTTATTATACAAGTATATCGCTTTGGTTGATAATTGTTACTCCGGGTTTCTATAGATTATATTTAGTATTGAAGTTACTTCTAATAATTATATCAATTTCTAAAGCGATTTCTAGTTCGAGTATATATTCTATTATCAACAGATCAAATAGGGTATAATAGGTATTAAGGATCGAATATTTATTAATATTAATCTAAAGTAAGTCTTTGCTTTCAGTTTGCTTTATTTGTTTAACCTTCAAATCGCCTCCTTTTTATATATAAATATCACTTATAGCCTACGCTTAGGACTATCAGCCACCCCCCAGGTATTGATCAGCTGGTATTGATTATATATAGTATGATTTTGGGTTATCGAATTGTTGTATAATCAAGGTTCTTGAATACAAATGATATCCATATCAGCCTCTCCAGCGATCTATAAGAAAGTAATATGATTAGAATATCTATACTCTATATTCGCTTATACAATTATAAACTCTCTTTTCCCTATTAAATTTATACTAATTATACAACTCATATAGAGATAATGACAGCTTTGTTGATATTGACTCATTCTTTTTGTTCATTTTAGAATTAGGAAGTAAAAAGGCTTTTCAGTTATAACTACTATATTATAGTTTATCCCTTTATTAATACAATACGAAGGATTACAGTTCGGGATATGAATCGGATTATTGAGAGGCTTTTCCTTAATTGAGTTTGTTTGAATAATTGGTTTACTAGTTGTTATTTATTCTTGTAAGTAGTAATGTAGGTTTTTAATACAAAAGGTCTAGGGATAATTACTTAAGATTATTTGTTTGATATTATAACAGACACTTTTCTCTTATACAACTTTCTGAATCTTCTTTTGACTAGCGGTTCTGACTTTTCTTACTTATTAATATATAAATCTAATTAGTTTTCTATTGACTGGTTGTAATATCACTAAACAATTGTTATATACAGATTGGAAAGGTTTAAGGCACTCTATATATTGAATATCATTTTGATATTACTTATGAATCTTTCTATTGATATATTTAATAGTCAGTTCGCTATATCTAAAACAATACACTAGGCAATAGTATATATATGGGTTACAGTATAGCTGGAACCCGTTAGAGTGCTGTTGTGGTTGGGAGCATCGCGACCTATCAAGAGACTTCGAGTATTTGTTGACATTAAATAATCAGAATGGTTTTATTAGCTTCCTGAAGCTAATAATCCAATTAGCCTTCCCTATAAAAGGATTCACCCTATACTTAGAGATTCTATATTAAAACCAGATTCTCTCCTATTTATACCTTGATTTCTTCTCGGATAATTATATCAAGGAGTATTATAAGTGTGCCTAATATATTATAAAGAATCTGGAATACGATATAGTTATACTAGGTTTCCGTAGTTTGAGTATTATCTATATCAAGTATAGTAATCAGCCTTATACAATTATTATTTTGTAAAAGGTTTTTATAATCTTCTGATATCTTATATCCTAGAGTTTATTCCATCCTATTGTAGTAAAGTAAGGGAATTAGTTCAAGTTTTAACCTAGAAATTGCTTCTTTTATTTTCAGTCATAATTCGAAGGAATTGTTGATAATTATTTATTATTTACTTCTCATTTTTATAAAGATTGTATAATTATTTCATTTTTATTATTTATATTTCTATAATATCTCTATTGTTTTAAGTATACTCGTTTTAATGTCCTTCAATATTTGAAGCGCTTTTCTAGCTTTGAGTATATCAATATAGGATTTAGTAGATCTCTTTATAATTGTTTTTGTAATTGATACAAAAGCCTTCTGTAAAGATTCGGCTTGTTCTATAATTTTAATTATATTATTAATATATATAGATCTTAACTTATTGATATAGTTTAATTCCGTTTTGCTTAAGGTTTTAATATATATATTAATCGCATTTACAATTTTTAAGATTACTTATTGCTTTTTATTCTCTTTATAGAATTAATTAGTTATTGCTTTATAAATAAATTATATATTATTATTTCTCCTTATATTGATTATTACTATAATCGTTGTTATCGTTATAGGAGCGATCGGGTTGCGATCCAGTGTGCTTGGTGGTGCGATAGGATGCTTATAACTGTACATTGACGGTATTATGGTAAGCCCTTTGGGCTATTTCTAGAATATATTATAATGAAGTGAATTGTAAAGCTATTTATAAACTTGTCTGTTGATAAGAATATAATAAGAATAATATAAGAATGATAATTAAAAGATAGAGAAATATACAATAATATTCCAATTATATAAACAACAAGAATATCATTACATTTTTTTTAAGATCTAGGGAAATATAATATATATAACGGATATCTTTAGGTAACTTGGCTCTAAATTTAATACAACTCAGCTTTTACAATCCAATATTGTAAAAAAGTAGAAGGTGGTAGGGTCGTAAAGTAGTCCTTCGCAAATACCACAGATAAGTTACTGAGATATAACATTTTGTGGAGAAAAGGAGAAGATAGCTCTACATAGCATATTACAAATGTACAAAAAGATAAATAGGAATTAACTACTTTTTTTAAACTATACAAAAAAGACCTATAAATACTAGCTACAGAAAGAGATTATATAACCAATACCAAGTTTCGCTTATATTCCTTTTTATATAGAAAAATTGATTGTCCTAATCAAATCAAAAGGAAAAAAAAAACATATTTTAAAGGGAAAAGAAGCAAGAAAAACAAAATGAAAAAAGATACAGGTATCGATATTTCTAGAAATAGTAACTCATTGATTAGCTCTTGATATCAATCGATATAACTTTACCGAATTTTGGCAAAGTTATAATAAACTAACAATTCAATAACTTAAAGTCATCTCCAGGACCCTTTGTTGAATCCGATTACTCCATCAACTTAAAGTTTCAACACTCTTATCCTATTTGCATCGCTTGGAAATTTTCTTTTGTATCTCAGACTCCGGTCCCTTTTCTGTCTCCAGGGTCCTGTTACGCTTAGGCCTTCTACATCTTGAAATACTTGAGGGTTCAGTTTTGCCTTAACCTAAACCTGGATCTAGATTTTCGTTCAAATCTTTATCTGAATCTTAGCCTGGATCAGAATCGGAGTTCTTGTTATCACTAAATAGAATAAATCCGATTTCTCCTTTACTATTCGGTTTAATATATATACTTTCATACTCACCCTCCAGGAGATTCTTAATAGTTTCAAAGTAAGGACTTGTTCCTATAGTTTCTTTTAATAAGCTTGGTATTGTTAAATACCCATATAAGAGAAACTTTGATAATTCTCACATACTTTTTATACCACTAATCGAAATCCTGATTATTTATAGTGAGAAGTCTTGTTGTTTCGTTGAGAATAGATATATCATCCCAAGAGAGTTTACCACAAGAGCTTGTTCAATAGGGTTTTGCAAAATTAAATAACATTTAATCAAAAATCCAGGAATTTCATATTGCCCATTACCGATAACATAATTATCAAAAATAGATTTCAAATCGCGATAGGCTTTTATAACATCTTTATACTTCATTCCATTCCTGAGAATAGAATTTAAACCACTACCAGGAGCTAGTTTTACTATGGTATATAGAATAATGGACACAGCAAGCAATCTATTTCCTTGACTATTTGTACTCCGCCTGAAGCTCACCAGATTACTATTAACAATAAGAGCCCAAGATACATTGCTCATTTTGTCGAATTATCCAGACTTGACTAGTTTAGTATAGCCCGCATACTTCTTTTTCGAAATTATATCTTGAAAGTACCCCTTTTCAAAAAATTTATTAAATTTTCCAAAAGTTTTTTTGACAAGTTTATGTTATGTTATATCTTGTTCGGCTTCTACTTTTACTTTGTTATAACAAACTCTGTATATCGATTTGTTGATATTTTTATTTATCGAATGGATAATATACACAATAAGATTATTAGTATACATTGTATTATCTTTTGTATACAATTCTTTTACATTGCTATATACAAAGGTATAATCAAAAGCTTTGCCGATTTGTATAATAATTGTAGAAAAAGGAATAGAGATTAAATGAAACTCTCAATCCATGTACTGTAGTACAATATTTCACCAAATTTTAAATCTTGTTGGAAGGCTTACTGTTAAGGGAAATAGTAATAATAGTAAGCAAAGCTGAGGCTCATCTTTTTATAACAATTATAATGGTAATATATTTTTATGGATTTTTGAATCAATGGTGTAAAAGTCTCCCTGTAAAGGTAGAGATATCGTTCCTTTGATATGTAAACGCCGATCTTGTGGACATTGGTTAACCTAGTTGGAGGAGCTTGTGCTAATACTAGTATAGTAGCATTTCAATTGACAGATTTGAATTTGAGGATGCCGAGGAATTTATCTCTCCACTCTTTGCTAGCCACAAGGCTTTCCTTGAATTAGCAAAAGTGTTTTTCGTAAATACAGATATTGTTGATTCGATTTCGATTCTTGTACATATATCGAAGGTATTTGAGCAATATTTTTCAATTAATATGGACTACTTTGAGACTAAGAATATTAACGAATTGATAAATATAGTATCCACAAAGATTAGGAGACATTTGATTAATTAACATTATTATTGCTTACCAATCGATTTGCTTCGCGATATACTTTTCTTTGAGTATATAAAACTAGTCCTAGGAGTTTAATACCTCCTAGTTATACTTACAGACTTTGGATTGGGCGATATCTGCCTCCTCCTTATTCTCTGACATATTACTTTCTTTTTCTAGAAGATTACCTTATCGAAATACAATCTTATCCATTAGGCATTTCTGAAGAGACTCGGTATCTTCATCAACCACTAATACACCGAGTTTCTTCCACCTTTCCAGATTGATAACAACATCTTCGAAAAATAAAGAAAATAGAATATCTTGAAATTCAATAACAGAATTTCTAATGGGCGGGGTATCCTCGAAATAGTTTATACTAGCCTTTTCCAGTATACCAATTATATTGTATTAGAGATTGAGTTTATGTTGTTGTTTATTATTCTATTTAAAAGCAATATCAAGAAGATTTTTATCAAGAATCCTAAGGACATTTTTGAATTCAGAGGGTATCAGATATCTATTGATCTGGACACCTACTTTTGGTTTTGCCGTCAGCCTACGTATAAGTTCTCCATTAACTAATTCCAGTATTATCTCAGAATCGGCTATTCTGGTTAGTTTGGAGAGTTCATTCTGAAACTTAGTTCCATAAGTTATAATAAGGATTGTGGTAAATGTGATGTCTTTTTGAGAGCAACTCCAATACACACTAATCTTACTAATAGCCTTTTGTCTTAGTTTACAGGATTTTTCTATTTACATAAGAATATCCTCATTATCAATTTTTATCTGCTTTATCGTTATATACACTTTGATATATAGATTATCTTATAGGATTAGTATTATAGCCATTTTTGTTAAAATATTAACTTTTTGCCTTTTGCACTTTCACCCAGGCATTGAATTCCATAAACTTTATATACTAAAGTTCTTTGGGAAGTCTTCGGATAACCTCGAAAGTATCCAATATATTAGTTAATTGGGTATTACCAACCATTATTACTGTATTGTGTTGTATATATTGTAATTGGATATCCGAATATTGAATAACTAAATTCATATCTTCAAACTGCTTTGAGACATTATTGTTTTCGGGTTGGTTTGTTATTGTAAAGGATTTTTGTGTAAAAGATAATTTTACCAAAAAATGGTAAAGTTATAAAGACTCTTGAAATGATTGAAAAAAGAAATCGTTTTGAAGTAAGCAGTAAGTGTTTTTTTTTTAGATAAAATAGAGGGTTATAATTGAGAAAAAAAGAAATTATAAAGAAGAAAGGATTAATATAATATGAAAAGAATAAAGCAAATATAAATAATTGATTTTAAGAAAAAAGAAAGGTATTTATTTCTTTATAAAGGGTATCTTTATCTAGCTTTTCTAATTCTCCTTATTCTTTTATAGAATAAAAAAAAAAGGTATACTCGAAGGTAAATTCTGGAAAAAGAAAAAGATTTTGAAATTTTCAAATAAGGATAAGGACAAATACCTTTCCCTACCTAAATTTTTGATAAACATCTATTCTTCTTGTTGTACAAGGAAAAACGCTGTTCTTGTTAATAGACTGATGGCCGGAATTTTCATAAATATGTAATTAAAATTTTTTGAGGTAATTGTTGAGGTTTTAGAAGTTTTGTTTGTTTGTATATAATCCATTATTATTTTTGTATTATTAAAGTGTTAACCTATTCGATCTGATCGACATGGTTCCAACAAGGCTTCTAATAAATCCTTATATTCTGATTAATCATCCTCCTCCTTATTTCTTTTTTCAGAAATAAATAAATATTCTTTTTTTCTTTTAACAAATTTCTTAAGGTGGGAATCTGTATAGGTTTTGTTAATTAGAATGCCATTTATCTTTTCCAGGGTATAAACACTTTTGTCCGGGTTGGTAGTTATTATTCGATATAACCCAAGCCATTGGTATGTAAACTTCCTTTCTTGTGATATATCAATTTTTGACTATAGATCGTATTGGAGTATAATATTCCCTACCATAATATTTTTGTTTGTTGTGTTATTGTCTTTGTCAAAGTGCGTTTTCCCATCCAAACGGTAATGCTTTTTCTGGAATACAGCTTTTTCTATATCAATATCCCATATTTCCAGTTGTTGAAGGTGTAATGCTAACAGTTCTATTCAAATCGTTACAAATTCCTAATTAAGGATTTTCCAGATACAAAACCTTATTTCAATAGGTAGTACCGGGTAGCGGCTATAGATTATATAGAATAGGGTAAGATTAGTTGGTCAATGTGTTGTAACCCTATCGACAAACAATATTGTATCGAGATGTTTAAGCCAATCTTTCTTTTTATTTATTACTTTAAATAATCCATTAGTAATAGATTGGTGCTCTTTCTCAATTTGGCTGTTTGCTTTAGAATTGTACACGGAAATTTATATTTGCTGTATACTATATTTTTTCAGGAAATATGCTATATACGCTTTGTTCTCTGGTTCTCTGTTAACCGAAATTTTATCAAAAACGGAATATCAACAAACAACACTCTAAATAAAAGCAGCCACAACTTGTAAGATTACATTTCGAAATGCCTTTCCTTTTATCCATCCTGACAAATTATCTCTTAAAAGCATAAGATATTTGTAATTATTATCAGGAGGTATATATATAATATCTAAACCACATTTTTGCCAACATATACTTACCTATATAGGATATAAGGGCTCTTCTTGAAGGTTCGATTATCGAAATTGACAGTTTGGATAGGAATTGACAAATTTCTTGATAGTTTTGTATATCCCTGTTTAGTAATATAAACGGGATACCTTGTCAAAAATGCTTTTTATATTTTTATGCCTATATGCCTTATATAGGTTTTCGATAAGCTTATTTTATTCTTTCTGATTATCAATCATTTTTCTTAAAGGTAATTGTTTTGTATCAATCTTGAAAAGGCAATTGTTGTGGACACAGAAATCGAGAGCTCTTTTCTTAAAGTTTCTGAAGGCTTTTTTTGTTATACCTTCAGACTTTTGCAGTGTTATTAGATATTTGGCTATTTCTTGACTGTCCTCATTGTAGGTTAACTTCAATACATAACTTTGCCGGTTTTTGGTAAAGTTATAAGGAACAAGGATATTTTGAATGTTATTTAGTTTATTGACAATTCATTTATTAATATTGTTGTCTTAAGCTTTTTCTTATTAAAGTTTGAATAGAGTACTCAGTCTATAGGAAAGTCTATTTGCTGTAATATAAATTGTTCCTTTTATATATCAAACTTCAAAGTCAAAGAGTCTAATCTACACAATCCATCTTATTATTAGTATTTCTGGGAGGTTTGTTGTAACTCTGTTCAATTAAGCAATAAGAACTTTAGCATTGGTTTCGAAAATGAAATGAATTTTGTATAAATTGTATTTATATTTTCGAAGGGCCTTAAGCACCTTTTTATATTTTCTTTTTATAGCATTATAATTCTTTTCTGTATCATTCTATAAATCACTTTCAAATCTAGTTATTATACATTTACTATTAAGTTCTTAATCTAAAGTTGTATTCCAATCATTAAGGTTAGCATCTACACCTAAAATAACTCATCCCAACGATTAAGGCATCTCCATAGTTTAATAACATTAGAGCAAAGGGTTTGGTCAACTCAGCTTTTAGTAATTCTATAGCTTTTGCTTGTTTTTTTGTTTAGATAAACTCTTAATTTTTCTTCAATAAGCGATATAATAGTTTGGCTTTCTAAGTGAATTTCTCAATTTATATACGGTAATACACATATACTCCCAGAAATATTTGTATTTCGGTAGTATTCTTGGGTTTAGGCTAATTTATAATCTAGGCGATCTTCAATTATTGTGGAGTTCGCCCCTCAAAACCAATTATATATCCAATGATTTTTATACCATTATAATACCATTTGATTTTACACTAATCGAATATCCTGCCCTCTCTATACACTCTAGAGTTTTATTGATCCCTTGAATATATTCGAGGATAAATTTTTGTACTCCAGAAATTACTTTCTTATTATCAAAGTTAGTCTTAGATCCCTTTATCCCTATATTATTCAGGAATGGTATTACTATTCCGAATACTAGATTGTCCAAAATTTTCATAATGATTCTATAGAATTAGGTAACAGAGTTTGTAGCACCTTGAAATAGTGTGATATAGTATAGCAATCCGAGAAGTATTTGAAACACAATCATATTACGACTTTCTATAACCAATAAAATCTAATCGTAATCTGAGAAAAAATCGATTAAAGATGTAATTCAACATTCTACAAAATTTTCCGTGAAGGTATCAGTATTCAGAGGTAAGTTAGTATCTTTAATCAAGTATTTATTAAGTTCTATTATTATATTTATCAGTCAATAAATACCAGAAGTCTTTTTCTTAATCAAGAATTATGGATTTCTGTAAAGGCTATCTGTGTATTCGAGAACTTCTTAATTCATTCTCTCACAAAGCATTTTCAAAACAGTTTCAATTAGAGCTTTTGGAATTGGAAAACCAGGTGTCTGCTATGCTTTGTAAGGGACAGTCCGGATTTTTTGTGGAGAGGCTATTTCTTTTTGTATGTGTTCTGTATAAATCTAATCAAAAGCGAGAGCTCCTTCTTGTTTAGCAAACATACAAACAGTAGTTCTTGTTCCTGGGCAGAAAGTATTTCTTTAAAGTTAATCTCTTTCTGTTTTTCTGAAGTTAATCGATAGTCTTCCAATTCTTTGTTGAATCGAGAGATAAGGTAATCTTTCCATTTCCCTAATGGATGCAGGTAAGGATTCCGTTCCCTATACCTTTCTAGCTAATTGCTTCTTCCTCCCAGTCCTTTATTTGTCAGGTTTCCAGGTTGATTTGAAGGAAGCACCTTGGTCGCCTTATTCTTGTATAGAATGTTGATATATAATCTAATATAACTTTGCTAGATTTTGGCAAAGTTATATTTTGATGAGGAACTTATATCCGTTCTGATATACTGCCCTCTGAAAGCATCAGACTCTAATTTCCTATAAAACGAAAAGGAATGGAAGTCTTTTGCCCAGCACACCATACACTCACTTGATTCTCCCTATCGTCATCTACAACCGTAATATATTAGCTTCCATTTTTATATGTAAAGATAACTTCACTCGCAATAATCCATAACATTCCCAAAAGCAAATTATTGCATGTGTTCTTTATTACAAATAAACTAACAATATTTGACACACCACCAAAAAATACTTGTACATCCTTGCAAAGTCCTCTGATACTTGTTTTTATAGGGCTAATACCGATAATCATAACTTGTACTAAGCTTATCGGAGGTTTAGCTTTATTGTTAGACCAGTGTCGATTAAGTTGATTATCAATCTGGAATCTGGGATTGCTTTGATAGATTTATAACCATTAAAAGATACTCTAATATAAAGAAAATCTTCCCTGTTATTCTGAAAGGGTATATTTACCGTGTTATAGATAGTTTTCGAATAAATTGTCTCTAGAACTCCAACATATTCTATTAATTTAAAAAGAATGGGAAATTTATTGATTATTTTTATTGTGAAATTATTAAATGCTAAAGGTTTTATTGGATTGTCTATCTTCATAGTTCATTTCTTTTATATATTGGGGTATTTCTTAATAATAAAACCTATGGTAACTAGGATTTCGATTAAAAGTATTTCTCGATTGACAACTTCTACCGTGTTATAACCATTGTTCATTACATAGAAGATCATTTTCTGCCTTGATTTTTGATCTTGTCTAACACCTTTTCAATTATAATCTTTATAATAGAATCTTCTGCATCGTAAGGTTGAGTATTTATAGAACTTTCTTGTACAATACCCTGTAACGATGTATCAATGATAGATTATTGATGATTGAACTTAAGGATTTTATTTGTAAGTAAAATAGAAGGTTTTAAAGAGATACTTGGATATACTTTTGTTACCCTATCTGAGTTGTTATGTGATAATCTGCCTCACCTTCTTTGTACATCTTCCATGGTATTGATATACTCTTGGATTGTATACATCTTATTATCCACCAGGGTATTGATTGGTTCACTCTTTATATCCATAAATTGCGTAATCTCCTTGTCTTCCTCAGGCTTCATCCAGTTATTCTGAAGAGCTTGCATCCTGATTTTCTTGACTAGATTCGGACCGCTCCTACTGTTATGCATAACTGGAACAGGATTATCTGACTTATCCCTAGGTCCCAGTTCAATTGACCCATTTTGTTATAATGCACGAATCCTTTTTCGATATATTCTCAGAAGATTGGATAATCTTTCTTAAGATTGTATTCCTTATCTCCAGGCTATTCATTATTGCAATTATAGTATATCTTCTTGTAGACTGAGTACGCAGCTTCCAATATTTCGAAATCGGTAATGGTATTGTCGGTAACTGTATTGACAACAGTAGGGGGGGAAACCTGAATTGGCTTATGGATTGCAATCTGAGGTACTTCTACAATATTAGAATCAAAAAGAATCCTTTTTGTTTCAATCTTTTCTCTAGTTCTAGATTCTGCTATAACTCGTTCCTTCAGAAAGAATATAAGATCTTTCAGGGCCTCAATCATTTTCTCTATCTCATCCACTTTTTGAACCACTGGAACTTTCTTTCTTTCTTGTGTTTTCTTGATTGGAGTAACAGATTCCAGTAATTTATCGAAGTCAGAATCCTTGCTATCACTAGTATTGAGAAGGATATATTGAGATTCAGATTCTGTATATTGTATTATTCAGTTATACATTTTGTCCCAATTTATTGTACTGGGTTGCTTTATATTACATTTGACTGTAATAATACATTTTCGAAAGACTTTGGGCTATATACTCCTAAGGAAGAGTTTAGTGATTTCGTTTTTTATCAAGATTTTATTCTTAATAAACTATTATACAATCTGATTAAATTATTGAATATAGTGATCAAGATCCTCAATTTCTATACCTCCCTTTTTTTTATACTTTTTGGCAAGCTTTCGCAAATAATCATGGGAGTATATCTTCTGAATAAGGTTGTTATTGAGATACTCTTTAAGAAAGGCAGGTTTGAAATGCTTCTCCCAATTCTATCCTTCTGCCTACCATTCCTTTATAGCTTTAACCTCCTTTTGAAATGAGCATTCCATTTGGAGAGGTATACGTATTCAGAAGTTTTCGGCTTGCATTTGATAATTCCGAAGAAGGTGTTCCATCCCCTCACATTATTCAATAGTATTGGAACCTTTGAACCATAACATTCCAGTTGTCTTAAGAGGAGGAACTGAAGGTACGAGAGCTTTGGAGAAATAATTCAAGTAGATCGCAAGCTGTTCGATATTGAGGTTTCCTTCCATCTGTTTTAGGTCGAAACTTTTATCGGGTTTCTTACCATCACTTATCTTTCGATCAGCTGGAGCTGTATTTGGTTCTGGAGAGTCCTTTTCTTGATTATCAATACTAATAGTATCGACACCAAATGATAAGTTTGAGGACTCAAATTCTGTAATAAATAAATTATTATCCCGAAACTTAGTTCCAAAATCGGGAGTAGACATATTATTGATTGATTGCTATTCTATACAGAACTATGTTAGTATAATATAAGAAATAATTGAATAGTTAAATAAACAGCACTTTTATATACAATATAAATACAGATTCTCTCATCCCCTCTCCTAATAACTTTGCTAAAATTCGGTAAAGTTATATTCTCCATAACTTTTATTCCCTCAAACTTTATAAGAGGAAAAAAATTAAAAAAAAATATAGTTTGGTATCTTGTCATAGGGAACCTCAACCACAGGTTTCTCTCAAAAATACTTCTGGATATTCTGATTTTGAGCCGAATAAGTCTTTCCTATAAATAGTCTTTTATTTAGATTAAACAACAATTCTCCTCCAACCTCACTATGGACTATTTTGAGTTTCTTGGAACAATCAGGTCCCACTTAGGTATAAGCGATATCGAAGGACTAAAAGGTTTCTCAGAGAACTCAAAATTTTCCATGCCTGAGTACAAGGAGTGAATCTTACCCAACCCTTTTTAAATCCACTTTGTAAAAAAAAACTTTCCTTTTCAAATCAGATTGTTTATTCAGGTTCCTGCGAGTATTGTCGAAAAGATTCCTATGAATTGTTCTTATAGCCCTTTTGTAGTGATAAGATATAATCTATTTAAGAACAATACTATCCTGTTTTAGGTTTATACAAAACCATAAATCGATTTTGGGGGGGGGTTGTTTTTCCCCCTTTTCATTTGTTATCGGACTAACATCGTCCAACTTTTTTGCAATACTGGATAACTCCTTGTTTCCCCATTTCCTATCGACTTTTCAAATCAATGACTTTCTGCTTTTTGAAGTAATTCAAGAGTTCAGGTTTGTATACAACTTTCTAACCTTTTAATGTTCTTCTTTTTGTGTAGATCACCAATATAAAAGAGTAAAAGATGATAGGGTTGTAAAGTAGTCCTTCGCAAATACTATAGATAAGTCATTGAGACGTAGCGCCTCCGGTGGAGGAGAGGAGGAGATGGCTCTATATAGCGCGTTACAAAACGTACGAGAAGATGGGTGGGAACTGACTGCTTTCTCTAAACTACACAAAGAAGACCTATAAATACTAGCTACAGAAAGAGGTCACGTGACCAGTACCAAGTTTCGCTCACAATATATTGTATGTCTATAATTTATAATCTTAATTATGATTTTGATAATACAAACTTCTTTTTTTATAATAAGATTTAATAGAATCTCTATATCCTTATTAAATTGATATAATATTTATATAACAATATTATCAAAATAGATTATATTAATTATAATTTTAATTAAAACTATTAACTTATTATATTAAACATCGAACTGATACTTATTATTTATTCAAAGGTTTTAGAAAATGTATTTAATATAATATTCTTATATATATTATATTCGATAATTTTTTCTATAATTTTATGTTAATCACGCTAAAAGTGATATCACTAATAGTATTAAGCTAATTGGGTTTATTTATTTATTTATTTATAGTGATTAACGTCTTGTAAAGAACCTCCCAAGGGGTATGAAAGACGTGGCTAAATCTAGAGTTACAAATACAGAAAGGTGCTGATATACATACTAGTAAAACTTTATAGAGTAAATCCAGTTCCTTTTATATATCCTAAATAAGCTAGTATAATGATTACAAATAGGACTGTTTTTTAATTGACCCTATATTCCTAATGTTTCTTTTTGTTTGTAAAAAAAAGCGCTCTGATTGTATAATTATTTCTATTATAGAATTATATTTTATGAATAGGAGTAGTATATATAGATATACTACTTCAAAGAAACAAATGTATATATGATAGTGCTTTAGAGAAATAGAGGATTTGATTATTAGACTATTCAAGAAAAGTAATTAAAATAGTGGTTTTGCTTGATAGAAAAATAGTGTATAAATGTAATAGTAATAACTGGAAAGAGGATTATTAGTTTTTTTTTTAATATTTAATCAATTACTTTTGTGATTTATAATAGAAAAACTCTATTAGAATTAATAATAGATTATTAAAGCTTAGAAAAGTTATATTATAAGATCTATATTAAGGTGATTTATAAGACAATATATAGAATGAATCTATATAGATTCTAAAGATAGGAATTAGTCTATATATATAAAGATTTCATTATTATAATCTTAAATCGTAGAATAGTAGGAGAGTAGTTCGATCACTTTACCACTGAACCAGCCGGGCTCCTTGCGGAGGATAATGGTCTTTTTGTTGCTAATTGGGTTTATATAGGCATATTCTCTTATAATACACTATCAGTGGGTGCACGGACTTACGGGACACTGAAGAGGGAAAGCACAATTTCATATCAAAAAGAGCTGTTTTGATAATTCAATCAAAATTCAAAATTTCAATGAATTTGTTTGAACATCAGAGATAAATCTAAAGCATAAACATTCTTTATTGTCCTAAAATTGAATTGAAAAATCGAATATTGATATTTTTATAAAAGAATATATAATCCCCTATCAAAATTTTTGGTGAGAAAACGCACTATTTGTTTTTTTGAGCTCAAATCTCAATTTGTTTAAATATTTTTTGATTCAATCATTTTTTCATATTTAAAAAACTATACATCTCAATTTCAAGAGAATTTGATAATAAATTGAATTTTAATCGAATTATTAAAATCATTTATTTTGGTGTGAAACTGTGCTTTCCTGTCACGTTGTCCCGTGAGTCTGTGCACCCACTGGTGCACCCCCGAGATTGCTGGGTAGCTAATTATAAGTAATAATCTCTATACTAGCCTCATTGAATCATATATACACAGATCTCTTTCTATTTCTATATGATATCAAATCTAGATTCTCTTTTGATTAAATATAACTAGTATTAGATTCTCTCTGGATACATCTAATAGGCTGAGCGGAAATAGTAAGGCAATAGAACAGAGTCCTCACATTAACTCTAATAGTCTAAGATCAGATAACTAATGTGAGTCTGTTGAAATACTCTCTTATAAGTAGATCCACCAACCCTACAAGAGAGCACAATAAAGTGAAGAATTATACTATTGTACTATAAACGCATACCGAGCTCATAACTATCATACTAAAAGTAATAACACCAACAGTATTAAGCTAATTGAGTTTATATAGGCATATTCTCTCGTGACAATTTTTCTATAAGATTTTTTATTATTTAATATTAAAAAAAACTTTTTATTTAATAATTACTCTAAATATCTTTTCTTTAATAAGATTATTCCATATTCCTGATAACAGATGTATTTATACAATACATAAATAGCTTTACAATTCACTTCATTATAATATATTCTAGAAATAGCCCAAGAGGCTTACTATGATATTGTCAATGTACGGTCATGAGTGTTCTATCGTGTCATTAAACATGCCGGGTCGCGATTCGATCGCTTTCACAATAATGACGACGATTATAGCAATAATCAATACAAAAGGAGACAATGATATATAATCTATTTACAAAGTAATAAGTGATCAATTCTATAAGGAGGACGAAAAGCGATAAGTAATCTTAAAAATTGTGAGTGTAATCGATATATATATTAAAACCTTAAGTAAGACGGAATTGAGTTACATCAACAAACTAAGATCTGTATATATTAACAGTATAATTAAGACTATAGAATAAGTCGGACCTTTATAGAAGGTTTTATACTAATCATAAAAGCAACTACAAAAAGATCTATTAAATCTTATACTAATATACTTAAGGTTGGGGTGTGACGATCTGGTCTCAGGCTTAGATTAGTTATCCATTTGCCCTACCTGGCAGATCAAATCTCGCTTCGCTTTTGATTCTCTCTTGGTTCCCTTCTGGTTTTCTTTAGACCTATAAAAGCTTTTTATAGGTTTATTCTTTATATAGTAATTTGTTATTCTTTAATACCAATAATTAATTTATTTATTATTATATTGTAAATCTGTTGTTGTTATATTATAACAAACTTTAGTATCCTTGTGAAGAATAGAATATCTTTTTAAAAAGATTAAAATATCTATTTATAGTTATATTCTTTGAATTATTGAATTATTTGTGAAGAATAGAATATCCATTTATATTATATTCTTTTAAGTTTCTAAACAAAAATAGATATTACGCTTAAGTTATATTTTTGAAGTTATTAAATGAAGAAGCAAAAGACTTTATTATTTTATTGTTATTAAACTCATAATGTCTTCTCGCTGTATACTAATATATCAACAACTTGAAGAAAACCAAGATTCAAATTAGTAGTTTTATTAAGAATAAAAGATTAATATAGAAAATGTGTTATATAAGGATAACAAAGAAATAGAATCTAATCACTTTGATTTTCTTTCTTCAGATTTATCAAGACAGAACCTTTTGAATCTTCTTAGCGCTAATATGATAGTAATAGCTAGACTTCAAGAGCTATTTTTGGAATAACTATTGGAATAAGGAATGTATAGTAGAAGCCGCCATTACTCAAAAGTAATTGGACAAGTTATAGCATCGAACTTATTGAATTCCCATTTACAGTACAAAAATGCTTTCGAAAATCCTGTAGGAATTTTTCTTTTAGTTGAGATATATGATAACTCCATAGCCTCCCTTATTTTTAAAACAAGGTTGAATATTAGAATAAAAAATCCAGAACCCTTGAATAACAGAATTAACCCTATATTCGAAGTATAGAGATTGTTTGTTGAAGATAAACTTTTAAATAATACCGATTATTATTTAAACAAAGATTTGCAAGTAAGAGTAATCTTTAAATAGATTATTAATAAGGCATAAAGATATTTAAAGTCCAAAATGCTATGCAAAGATTTCCAAACTTTCGAAAATGCTTTAAACTATTTTGAAGATATATACTTAATATTCAATTGCTTAGAACTAATAATTGAGGAATTTAGGAACTTGAGAATAGGACTCTTTATATTCCATTAATTCTATATTTAGTTTCTAAAACTGATTGTAAAATCAGATTAGTTTGAAGAAAATCTTTATAAAGAATTAACTATAAAGATATTTCTATTATTAAAAAATACAACTATTATTATTATGGATAGTTATTCTGAATTTCAAAGATATATTTCTTATCTAATCAATATAGATGTAAGGATACAAGCTAGCTACCTAAGGAGCTCGATAATATCAAAACAGATATCCCAATATTCAAAGAAATTATTTTCAAATTCTTTATAATCTGGTGGGGTATCAAGTTGAGAAAAATCTGTTCTTATTGGATCCACTAAGAAGAATTCTGTAATTCCCGGATTTTTATTCAATCAGAAATCTTATTTCTTTAAAACTTTAAGGAAGTATTTTACATATAATACTTCTAATTAGAGTAAAGATTACAAATGCCCAATAAAGATTAATAAGATTGATAAAGTGGAAGAAAGCCTTTCTATTCAGAACAATCAATCAGATTTGAAATAAATCTTTGATTCTGATTTATACGAATCGGGAAAAGATTAATTCTTGAAAAAGTCTTTATTTAAGGATTTCAATATACGAAGAATATTGATCTTAGAAATCTTATAAAAAGTAATAGCTTTATTGTTATCTACTATTTACAAATTCATAGTTTCCAAATCTGTTGTTATACTTTAACAAATATCAATATTAGTATTTATCTTTTTATCAATACTTGGTTTGTATAACAAATTTCCAAATGTACAAGTATTTTCATACTTACTTTAAATTGCTATATTGATGTTCAAGGTTACAACAAATGGCTAAGGGCTTCTGTTACTCAAGCTATATGTCTAACTTTACGACTAGATGGTAAAACCTTTCTCCAAGCACCATTCTTACTGATTAATATGAAAGAAATATAATCTTAGGCAATAAATAACTTCGATCTTATAATATTACTCCTCGATTCTACAACTATATCCTTATATAGCCTGCTAATCTGCCAGCTATACCCAGTTTCTCCAATGAAATCAATATCCCCTGCAATTCTCTAAAAACCCTTGAAACCTGTAACTATAAAGAGTATCAAGTGAATATCAATCAAAGAAATCAATTCTTTGATATTAATTCTATTAACCTTTTTTTCATATTTCAAGCCAAATTCATTAATCAGTATAATTGGAATATTAAAAACAATTTTAGAAAGATAAAAAGATTAATTGAACAATATAAGAATAAAGAAATTTCGATTCCCTTCGAAAATACCAAAACTAATACTTTAATTCTCTTTGTAAACATCAAGACTGCTATTCTCAATTATATTCTTATCAATTCCAATCCTTTTGAATTTCCTCTATATAATTCAATAAATATTATTATTATTATTATTAAAGCCTTTAAGATATATACTTATTATTACAACAATATAGTTTTTGGAATCAGTATATATAAAATCGATGATATTCTTAAAGATCATATAGGAAATATGAAATCTGCCGAAATCGAAGAACTCTGTTCTCGGATTCCTATTATCTATTATGATTGGATTGATATCTTCTTCAAAACTATATCTAATGAACTGTCTAAATATACTTCTTATAATCATTATATTGAAATACCAAAAGATATAATCTTAAAAATAAGCCCAATCTATAATATATCGATTAAAGAACTCTTAATTATTAAGGAATATATTATAAATAATTTAAAAAAAGGTTTTATAAAAGCTAGTTCCTCTTTATTTATAGTGTTAGTTTTATTTATAATTAAGTTTAATAAAGAACTACAATTCTGTATAGATTATCAATATTTCAATATTATTATTAAAAGAAATAAATATTCTTTATTACTTATTAACGAAATATTAGCTTATATCTCTAAAGCTAAGATCTTTATCAAACTTGATATTCATTAAACCTTTTATCGAATCCAAATACATTCTGATTTAAAAGATTTTATTATATTTTGTATATAATATGGTATATACAAATGTAAAATCTTATTTTTCGGTTTAATTAATAGTCTGGCTATTTATTAAAGATATATAAATGACATCTTGTTTGATCTTCTTGATATTATTTATATCGTTTATTTAGATGATATCCTTATTTATTTAAAGAATAAAGAAAAGCATGAGCGATATATTATTCAAGTTCTAGATTACTTATAGAAAGTTAGCCTTCAAGTTGATATAAATAAATATGAATTTGGAATTACCAAAATCAAATATCTAGATTTCATTATTAGTATTAACAATATAAAAATCGATCCTAAAAAGATTGAGGTTATTAAGAAATAGAAGCTACTAATCAATATTCAAAGAATACAGTTCTTCCTCGGATTCTACAACTTCTATTATCAGTTTATTCAAGACTTCGATAGAATTGCTAAACCTTTCATTTAATTAACTAAAAAAGACATCAAGTTTTTATAGAATACTAATTACAATACTAGCTTTGAGGAATTGAAAAGACACCTAGTGAATACTCCTATTCTGAAATACTATTGTACGGAAAAGCAGATTATAATCGAAACTGATGTCTTTGATAGAATAATCAATAGAGTCCTCTCCCAGCTCCAAGAAGATAATCAATAACACTCAATAGCCTTCTTCATTAAGATTATACTTCCAGCAAAAATGAACTATACTATTTTTAATAAAGAGATACTTATTATTGTGAAAATATTTAAAATATAGCATGCTGAATATATTACTTTACCTTATTGTATCAAAATCTACATCAATTATAAAGTATTAGAATACTTTATAACAAAAAGAATCTTGAATCAGAGACAAGCTGGATAAACTGAAACCTTATTGAATTTCTAGTTTGAGATTGTGTATTGATTAGAAATTAGTAATATTACTGTAAACACCTTAAGTTATAGAGAATAGGATATTGTAAATTAAAAGCTTAAATGCTTGAAATAATATATTCAAACTCTTTTATTAGATATAATTCTCAATAAAAAGATTATTAATAAACTTAATACAAAAGGGGAGAAGGTAATAGAATTATTAACTCTCAATACCAAGAATATGGATTTAATAGATAGAATTCTGATAATCAATCGAAACTACTTTTTTCTATAAACAAAACATAATTTAGCAATATATTTAAAGAAAGAATATTCTATAAAAAACAATCTCATTTTATATAAAGATTATCTTATTATCTTTGATATAGATTATTTTTATATTAGTCTTATAAAAGAAGCCCACACTCAAATCTCTTTAGTATATTCTGGAAAAACTAAGATTAAGCTGATCTTACAGAAAAGATATTTCTGGAAAGGTATATTGAAATTCATTAACTAGTATATCAATAATTATATTACTTATCACAATTTCTATATTCCTAAAAATAAAATATTAGGATTTCTATAGTCATTGTTTATACCCTCAAGACTCTGGGTAGATATATCTATGGATTTCAAAACATTTCTTATTGATAAGTTTGATTATAATAATGTTTTTGTGATAATAGATAGATTATCGAAACAGTCTATCTTTATATTATACTATAAGATTATTAATACTAGAGATATAGCAATGATATATCTAAACAATATTTATTGATAAAAAGGTGCTTCAAAAACTATAATCTTTGATAAAGGTCTTTAATTTATATTTCTCTTTTGAAAGGAATTCACTCGAATCTTAGAAGTAAAGTTGAAACTCTTTATAATATATTATCCTCAAATGGATAACTAAATAAAGATTATAAACCAGTATTTAGATCAATGTCTGTATCTTTATATCAATTATTATTAGAATAATTGATTTGAGCTTTTGTGTATTATGGATTATATATAACTTACTTTTCTGTATGAAAGTCTAGGAATATCCTTATTTGAGCTTCAAAACGGGTATGGATCTATTACTTTTTTCAATTGGAATAGGTTCTCTATCACTTTTATTATTCAAAAGAAATTTTCTCAAAAGGAAATATAGAACTTTGCTTTCAGGATGTACAAAGCCTGAGAAATCATTAAAGAAATTATTCTTAGGTTTTAGAATAAGAAAAGAAAAGATATTAATAAGTATAAACAAACTATCAATTTCAAGATTAATAATAAAGTTTTTATTATTATAAAAAACTTTACTATTAAGAAATTTAGCTGAAAGCTTAATCTACAAATAACTAATCCTTATATTATTCTTTTCAAGGAGGGTTATTCTTATTGTTTTGATTTATCAGATAATATGAAAGTGTATAAAGTCTTTTTTTTAGATAAACTTTGAAAAGTATTAAATGATTCTATATTTAATCAAAAAGTTGATTTGCTATTTCTAATTGTAATCGCTGTAAATGCCGAATTTGAGGTTCAAGATATATTAGTCTCGAAGATTATTCGAAAAGAGATTTATTATAAAATAAGATAAATAAATTATAATAACAATTCTATATAATATTATTATAAAGATATAATATATATATTTTATAAAGTTAGAAGATTTTATATGTAATATTTGTATATTGCAAGTTCTTTTGAGAATTTATCAAAATGGATAAAGAATTAGGAAAATGATATTGATGATTATGATAATTTATCAAATAGAAATCCTATAAATATAAATAAAAAACAATCTTATTTAGTCAGTTTATCTTGAGAAGAGTAACCTGATGTATAAGCCTTTTTCTATTACTATAAGAATTTGTTTGCTTTATATTTACTTTTTATTGAATTTTCTATATTTTTATTTTGTTTTCTATTTTACTTTTATAAATCAATTTTATTTAAATCAAATTAATTCTTTGATTCAATTCGGAAATAAATATTAATAATATTTCAAGTTTTATAAAATATCTTTAGCTTTTCAATATACTTCTTTGAATAGCAAGCTTAGATAATACTATTATAATTCTTTTTATTCTTTAGCTTGTATTCAATATTAGATTATGAAGAGCAAAATCTATTAGACCGATAATTACAAACTGTAATATCTACTTCGCTGTTTATAAACTCATCTGTTTTTATTCTTATTTCCAGCAACTCTATTTATTTCATTAATATTCTTATGTATATCGATTTATATCTAAACCTCCCAAAGTTCTAATAAGTCGAAATAATCAAATTCGGCAAAATACAAGCCACAAAGCTCAGTATCGATTTAGATAGCTTTATTGTTAGATTATAGGCTTACAAGTTGAAAAAAGAATTTTACAAATATCTGAATATAATGAAAAAGGACTTACAAACTAAACATACGGTTTTTACAATTATAGTTATTTGTGGTAAGTATTTATAAAAAGATATTGAGTTTGTCACCAAACAATTAAATAGCCTTATAAATAAAAAAAGTAAATACTTGGATTAACTTATTCAAAACAGTGTTAAATAGAAGAACAATATAACCGAAACTATAGTTTTTGCCCGATTCCTAAAAGTTGTTTCAGATGGTCTCACTGTTTGCTATATATTAAACACAATAATTATCGAATAATTTGGAAAAATCGAAAATCACTAATAAAGTAATATTTACTTTCCAGGATTTATTACCACTGATATTAAAAGAGTACAAATTCTCTTGAAAAAAGTTTTTTATTATATCTCTTTTCATTTCTTTTGTAAACTCTTCTTGTTACAAAAGTATAATATATATATATTATCCGAAAGCATTTGTAACAAATAGTAAGATAACAAACCATACCAAATAACCAGCTTCTGATTCAACAAAAAAGAAGAAAGAGAAGATAGGTAATATATTTTAAAGATAATAAACAACATCCCATACTATAACCAAACAATTTGTATAATTATAGTAAACCCTTTGCAACAAGTATATAATATTCTAATCAATATCTTTAATAACAAGAAAAACGATAACAATAAGAAAAAGGAAAATGAATTATCAATTATACCTTCAAGAAAACAAAAGGCAATAAGAAAAACAAAGGAAACAATAATGATAAAAAAAAAGCCTAGATCTTTAAAAATAAAAAAGCAAAAGAAAGAATAAGAACGGATTTGAGGGCAAGCTATTTCTCAAAGGAAGAATAATATGACGATTTGGTCTCAAGTCTAGATTAGTCATTTATTTGCCCTATTTGACAGATCAAATCTCGCTTCGCTTTTAATCCCCTTTTGATCCCCTCCTGATCCCCTCCGGATCTATAAAAGTCTTTTACAGGTTTATTTTTTATATAGTAGTTTGTTATTCTCTAGTATCGATAATTGATTCATTTACTATTATGTCGTGAACCTGTTGTCGTCATATGGGGAAGTGTTTCAGGTATTGAAGGGTATTAAGGTAAGTGTGCCCAAAACAATAGAGATATTACAGGAGTGTAAGTGATAGGAGTGAAATAGTTGTATGATTCTTATAAAAATGGGAAGTGGATAACAAATAATTGTTAATAATTTTTTTAAATTATGATTAAAAATAAAAAAAGCAATTCCTGGGCTAAGGCTTAAACTGATCTCCTCGCTTTATTATAATAGAATAGGGTGGACCCTGGAATACAAGGCGCTAGAGGATTACAAAAACCTTTTGCAAAACAACAATTGTATAAGGCTAATCATTATATTCGGTATAGATAATACTCAAATTGTGGAAACCTGGTATAATTATATTATATTCTAAGTCCTTTATAATACATTAGGCATGCTTATAATATTCCCTAATATAATCATCCAAGAAAAAATCAAGGTATAAATAGAAGAGGATCTGATTCAATATAGAATCTCTAAGTACAGAGTGAATTCTTTTATAGAAAAAGCCAATTAGATTATTAGCTTCAGAAAGCCAATAAAACCATTCCGACTATTTAATATTAGCAAATATTCGAAGCCTTTTAATAGATTACAATACCCGTAATTATAACAGTATTCTAATGGGTGCTAGTTATACTACAATTTGTATGTATACTATTACCCGGTATATTACTCTAGATACAATGAACTGGCTGCTAAATATATTGATGGAAAGATCTATGAGCAATACCAAAACGATTGATTGATTGATTTAATTAACGTCCACCTTCAGTCTATGACTATATAGGACGGCTAGGCCAAATGGTCTAGCGGATAACTTTTAAAGTACAAAATTAGGAATTTTAACAATAGGGTAAGTGAAAACTAATACTGGGGACTCGTTCCCGCTTACTATACGAAGTGCGTATAGTAAAATACCAAAACGATGTTCAGTGTGTGGGGTGCCTTAAACCCTTCCGATCTATATACAGCAATTGTCTAGTGGTATTGCGATCAGTCAATAAAAAACTGATCAGGCTTATATACTAATAAATGAAAGAAATCAAAATCGCTGGCTGAAGGGAAACCCAGAAAGTGTGTAAGGGAAAGGTGCTTGCTATAATGCTAGACAAACAGCCTTAAATAATTATTTCCAAACCTCCTGTATCGGGAGCCTGTATTACTATTTACGAGAACGAATAGCAACTGGTGGATTGATTATTCAAACGGGTCTGATTAGGGGAGAGTCTCTTCAATAATCCGATTTATACTTTGGGCTGTAATTTTTCGTACTATGCTAATAAAGGGGTAAATTACAATATAATAGCTATAGCTGAAAAAGCCTTTTCACCTTCCGATTCTGAAATAAGCAAGAGGAGTGAGTCAAATGCCGACAAAGTTGTCACTATCTTTGTATGAGTTGCATAATCAATATGAACTCAATAGGGGGAAGGGGGCTTACAATCGCATAGGCGAATGTAGAGCGTAGATATTCTAATTATATTATTTTCTTATAGGTTATTGGAGAGACTGATATGAATATTATTTATATTCAAGAATTCCAATTATACGATAATTCGGTAATCTAAAATCATATTGTATATAACTGATATTAGTTGATTGATATTTGGGGGGTGGCTGATAGCTTTAAGCATGGGCTATAAGTAATCACCTATATATAAAAAGAAAGTGACTTGAAGATTAAATAAATAAAGCAAATCGAAAGCAGAAATCTACTTTGAATCAATATTAATAAATATTTGATCCTTAATGTCTATTATACTCCATTTGATTTACTAATAATAGAATATATATTTAGACTAAAGATTACTTTAGGGATTGATATGATTATTAGAGGTGATTTTAATATTAAGTATAATCTATAGGAATTTGGAGTAGTAATTATTAATTAAAGCGATATATTTGTATAATGGGCTATTAAATAGGAAATGGAATATATCGGGACTTCTGGTGCCTCTATATATATAAGAGGATATATTTTGAATCTGACCTTTTCCAATCTAGCTATTATTATAATAATAATCAATAATAATTTGTATAACAACTCCAATCATATTATTCAAGTTATTATTATCTCGAATAAAGAAACCTCTAAATACAAGCAAGTATATATCCAGATATACAATTCAGATTTACCCTGTTTAATAGGTATAATAACTAACTATTTAGTAAACCTCCAGAATCTAAATCTTTGGTTTACCCACAATATCGATAAACTGATTACTAGATTTATAAATACACTAAGTATCTTTATAGAAGCTATAGGATAGAAAGGCTATAAACCCTATCGATTATCCTTATAATAAACTGATAAGTATAAGAAGGTATATCGAATATATATACAAACCAGAAGAACTAGAACTACTAATGGAATAGTAACTGTCCAATAGGACTTACAAAGAGTTGTATAAGTATCGAAACGAGCCTATTAAACTAAGCGTTTGAATAATATATAGAACAATCAGAAACTATATAAAGTCATAAATTGATATAAACTGATTTCAGAAGTAAACCTTAAGGCCTCTTCTTTATTAATTGAAGGTCAAGAGATTATTAATATTAGGAAAAAAGCCGAAGTACTTTTTATAACAATACTCGATTGCTTTAAAGTATCAGACAATCTATAGCACAATCCTTTATAGGAATAGGGTAGTCAGATAACCTTATTATAGAAAAGAATAATCATTATAAAGAAAATGGAAAAATATATAATAAGAGTCAGGAATATATCACTCAGAGTTAATCAGATAATTGTTCGCCTTTTCAAGGTGTACTAGCCTAGTATGAAAAGTATAATATATAAGATTTTCATAACCTGCCTCAGGCTTAGCTACTACCCCAATGAATAGAAACTCACTGAAATAGTTATACTGCCCAAGGTTGATAAGAAGGATAGGATGTTCCCGAGATCATGGAGGCTAATTGCATTAATATTGTATATTGAAAAAGGATTAGAAAGATATATCGCTAGTCAAATTGTATAAACAACTATGAGATATAATATTATCAACTCTTAGCATTGTAGAGTACTGCCGAAAAGAGCCGGTATTGATTTTACAGCTACCTTCACCTATAATGCCGAGCTTGCTTTAACAGCTGGCAAAGTAGTCACATTAATAACAATGGATATACAAAACGTTTATAATATATTCCTTAAAAGACAACTTTTATAATATATAAAGAAGTAGGGTTAACCTATAGTGCTTTTGTAATTTGTTGATTCATTTCTAATTGAGAGATGTATACGTGTAAGGCTTGAGGGGATTACAATATAGGACTTTCTGATTGCATGCGGTACTCCCCAGGGATCGCTATTTTCCCCAATCCTGTACACCCTTTACCTTGCTAAGCTTCTTAATCAAGATAGAGCACAGCGCTTCGGATATACTAACAATATAGCTATATATCATATGTTTAAGGATTTATCTACAAATATATGTATGCTTTACTAAACCATTTGATGTATTCTACAATAGGGAAATCAGAATAAGATCTTTTTCACTCCAAAAAAGTTTAAGCTTTTTTATATATTGAGAAAGTATAAAATTACAAATCTGGCTATAAGAATAAATCGGGATTTAATTATTATACTAATTCTTTTAGAACTTATTAATAAAATATAACCAATCTTATACTAACTTAACATCTTTTTCGATTAACACCTAATGTTTTTATAGTATATCAAAACGCGTATTGCGAAAGCTATGTATATTGTGTTTCATATTCGATCAATAGCTTATACAGCTTATGGACTATTTGTAGTCTGTCTGCGAAAAGCGATTATTATCTGTATACTCCCTATTGTCCTTTTTAGCTTCGAAGTATAATTCGATGGGCTATATAAACAATACTCAAATGCAGGCTATGTTTCAATTGACATCAGGATTAAGAAATATATTGATCTAGTTAACAAGATGATTTACAATATAGCATAGGGAGCTTTATCTGTTTACAAGACAATCCCAATAACCACATTCCTTATAAAAACTGATTTTCTAATTAGAATTGTTATATTAGAGTAAGCCAGATTGAGGTTTGTGTTTTGACTTTAGATAGTAGATATACAATATCTATTTATAAACTGATTGAAGCTATATATTAGAAAAAAAGGATAAGATATAGATATACTAAAAGATTCTATTATTAGATTACAAAAAATAAAATAAATAATCCCTATAACCAAATACCCCAAACTCCTATAACCACACTTCTCCCCTGAGTATTGTATTGATCTAACTAATAATATAAGCAAAGAGAATATTGCAAAAGTATTTAAAAACTAGTAAAACCTAATTCCCTAAGAAGATTATTTTGTATTCTCAGATGGATTTGAACAATATAATGAATACAGTCACTATATAGGATATGGTTTTGTAATCTATTGTGGTAAGCAATAGGTTGATAGTAGTTACAACTATATACGCAAATAGTTGCATATCTTTAATACCGAGGCGATCAGTGTGTGGCAGGGATTGGAGCACCTTCTGAATATTATTAAACGCTTTTATCAAGGTCGAATATAGCTATACATTGATAGCACCTTAATAATCTAAGGAATACAAGGGAGCGCTGCTGATTCCTTCCAATAGGTCTATTATAAATACTATTAAGCAATGCGATATTACAATATCATAGTCAAATAGTCCCCTAAGCATATCGAGATAGAGGGTAACAAGACAGCCAATTGCCTTGCCAATCAGAATACAATTGGACCACTTGATCCTGGCTTATTATGCCTTTTTATTGTCAATAACTCCCATTTTGTTTTATATACCAAATATCGGTATTTAGAGATTAAATAATGAAATACAAAAAGAGATCTAATCTCCAAAATATATAATATATAAAAACTGATATATAATATTTCGGAACCAAAAAGCCTTAAGTTTTTCTATAAAGTATTATATAGATTTATAGCGATATAAACCGGATACAATGATTTTGCAGCCTATTATATTAAATTCAATCATAAAAATAATATAAATATTTGTATATACAGGATCGAGAAAAGCCTATTACACTTCTTTCGATATTCAATTAATAATCAAACGCACAGCAACTAGCCGCTTGCATCAAACTGATTATGATTCGAATGGGATGTGATAGTATATATCAATTGTGTCCTGTGATTACAACATAACTTTACTAATCTTCTTATTAGATCCAGATTCTATACTAGGATATGCCCAAATTATATGTAATTATACAGATATCAATCTGCTTTAGTACCCCGAGGACGAGCTTTTTATTTCAATTAATTTAAGATCTGTATTGATTAGTTATAAGCACCCCAAGTACTTTCCCGATCGATAGTAATCGATTTGGTTATTCGCTGATACCTGGATGATATACAAAACAAGGCTCTCTAGAATAGGATTACAAACCCTTAGATAGAATAGTTGCAGGATTGCCATGAGCGATACTGAACAAGGAAACATTAGAGGCAACAAGCTTCTGATTAGCTAATATTATATTACTATAAGCGGCTGGAACACTAGCGGTCTGTAGGCCTGCTTTTTAGTACATCTAGAATACCCTTGAGAGGTCAGATATTAGATGTTAATCATTATAAATAAATAAATAAATAAAAATAATAAGATTATTCTTTATAATTTAATTATATATATTATTATTACCCTTTCCTTTTTTATTTGAAAATTGATTTCAAGATTTTTTTTCGATATTAAAATTCAATAAAAAAGTTTATAATAAAAAAGCCATTTTAATTAATATATTACTTATATTATTTCCATTAAAAATTATGTTTAAATATATAAAATTAAAATTACTATTTAATTTGATACTTTTTTATTTTATATAATCTATTTTTATTTTATAAATATATTTTTATAATAATATTATCAAAAAATCAAAACCTTTATATTGAAATAAATAGAACTGTTTATATTAAATATTCTTAAAAAGAATATATAATACTTATAGATTGAAATAAATATATTTAATATTATTATAACTATACATATAAATAAAAAAATATATATCAAAAAACTATTTATTTTCTAAAAATTATAAAGATTATTAGAAAATAGTTTTATTAATATTAATAAATCATATTATTTCTAATTTTATAGATTATTTAATATTTAATCAAAACAATTCATTTCTAAAAACCAATTTGAAATATATATTTAAAATGATTAAATATATCTTTCAATATTTTGATATATCAAATTTATTTATTTATTTATAGTGATTAACGTCTAATATCTAACCTCTCGAAGAGTATTCTAGATGTACTAAGGAACAAGCCTATAGGCTACTGGCGTTCCAGCTGTTTATAGTAGTGTAATATTAACTAATCAAAGGCTTATTATCTTCAATATTCCCTTATTCAATATTACTATCACGGTGCAGGAGATAGATACTAGGTAAGATGTATGATATTCTACAAGGAGTGAAGAAGGAGGTGGAGAGGCGCCGACTATATGGAGGGCGGATGCCTAAGGCATCCATATAGCTATATATTGAATCTGTAATAGTACCTCCCCCTAATAGCTTACTTATCCCAAGTAAGCAGAAGAATTGGTATTACAATACTTACTATAATATTTAAATCAAATGGATAAAGAAAATAAATAGTTTTTCATTATTTCCCTTTATAGACAGATGGAATTATTCTTGTTTTTATTCTTGGTCTTCTCTTGGTTCTCTTTTAATCCTTTTTTAATTACTTTTTGGTCCCCTCTTGGTCCCCTTCAGATTCGATTGGAATCCGTTTATTCTTTGTTTCAGGAAAATCTGGCTTTTTTCTATCGAATTGATCTTTGAACTGTTAGTTCTATTATTATATCAACTACTGATATTAACAAAAGGATTGCTTTTGCTGTAGGGTCTTCCAGAACCTATTTCGGTGGTCCGGGTTTTTCAGAATATATATAATAGTATTCTGCTAGGAGCTTTTCGTTCCCTTTCAAATCTAAAGCTAGTTGCCAAATAAAAGCATAGTGTTTCCATTTGATTAGATAGTAATAATTATTTTTATTGTGATTATTTATAATTCCTTTGAAAATCTACTTTTGTATTGATTCATTTTTGTTATCCTCCTTTTCAAAAACTCTATCCCTGATTATAGCTAACTCTGATTTATTGATTACTGCTTATACAAGGAATTGCTTTTTGTTATTGACTAGAAGAAGAAGGGAATAATAAAAGACCAAAAAGATACAAATGTTTTCCGGTAATTAAATAAAACAAAAGCGCAAGTAGACTTTTAAGATCTCGTATAATCCGATCTAGCGATTATCTAGCTTCTTTGCTTTTCGAAAGGTTTTTATATTTTTAGTATTAATAAAGATTCTCTATTCAATATTATAACAAAATAAATCGATTCGATACTGATTTGCATTCTTTTTGTAAATCGCAATTGCTTGTCAAGCCAAAACCTATAATTAAGATAGAATCCATTTCATTTTTTTAGTAATCTTGTTGTCCTTAAAAAATTCGTGTTTTTGTATTAATATTATTCCTAGTGGATATAGTTTACTAAGCTCAATTCTGAAATATAAATTGAATCTATAATTAGTGAAGAATAGAAAGCATCCCATAATTTCAGATATTATATTATTTGAAGCGAATTCAGCCAATAATAGCCACTGCATCCAGTCATCTTGATAAAGTTTACAAAGACACAAAAGTATTGTTCCAGAAACGAGTTTACTCTCTCTATTTGGCCGTTTGTTTGTAGATAGAAGGTTGAGGAGTGTTTAAATGTAATTACTAAGCATTCCGATAGTTAAAACCAAAACCCGGAAATGAATTGTATTCCTTGATTAGAGATTATATTATCTAATAAACCATATAATATATAGATATAACTAATAAAGACATTAACAAGTTTATTTATAATTAATATATATATATCAATAAAGTATTACATTTTAATCAAATAGTATACAATAATCAAGATATACTTATAATCGGAATTATAGTATGCACAAGTGGGAAGCAGAGTGATATAGTCTATTGAGATATCCGATCAGGCTCTGAATAGGATTAGTAGAGGGTATAGGAAACCAGATGGGGCTGATTTAGAAGACTTGGTATGTATACAAAGTTGGCATGCTTGAATATATATAGCAATTTTCTGATACATTTGGGATCATTAATAGGTTCGAGAGATAAAGTCAATCGTTTTAATTCTTCCAGAATGTCCTGCAGAGCTAGAGAAATATATTCTGTGGATTATTTGGACTTTCAGTTTATTATCTGATAGGATCTATAGCTTTCTATTATAATAAATCTTGTAATCAATTAGAGTATAATCTTATATAGAAATATATAATATCTTTTTGAAAACTATAGGCTATTTTCGAATAAAGAGATCTTCAATTATAGCAATTAACTATTAGGCTATATCTGATCTTTCATATATAATATCAATTAGTTTATCAATTAGTCTATTGAATGGTACAATAAGATCCATTAAAGCAAAACGGACTCCTTCTATTAATTCGTTATAAAGATCGATATCAAATCTATTTGCTAATAGAACTATACACTCTTTATTCTTGAGATACTCGTTATTCCCTATTGCAAAATCAAATCGATTCTCCCGTTTATAGCTTAAAATATCCAATCAGATAGCCTTAGATTCTGACTAATAGATGATACAGAAATTATATTGAAAAAGAAATTCAGATTAGCAAATCTATTATTAATTGAATACCTTTATATTTATAAAATATTCAAGATTCTTATAATCAATAAGGATTTCGAATTCGTATTGGAAACCTTAAAGCTCCAAACATTATTCCTTTATAAACTTGATAATCACAAGAAGTTTCTTATTGTAGATCTTATAGTTATACTTAACTACTAAATACTTTAAGGAAAAATAGGCTATAGATTGAAATATATTATCTGAATTATATTATAAGAGAATACTACTAGATACCCAATCCGATATATTTATTTTCAAAATTGTCTTTTTGTTGTAATTGAAATAGATAAGGACTGATATTGTAGTAAAAGAGTTTTTAAGTATAAGAAAGGTGTTTCTTTAATTAATTCTTTAGGTTCATATCGAATCCTTTTGTATTAAATCATTAAATAATCGATAGATCTTTGAGAAATCTTATATAAATCGCTGATAGAAATTAGTAAATCCCAGAAATCGTTATAGATCTTTTATAAAAAGAAACTACTCCTAGAAGGTAATAATAGTAATCTTGTTTGAGTTTATTTGTATATCTTTAATCGTAATAATCAATTCTAAATATCATATTAAAGTGGTTTCGAATTCGCATTTATTAATATCGATTTGGAGATCAATATTAGCTAGTTTCTATACTACGTTTTGAATATAGTCTTTATATTCAGATATATTCGCTGAATATATAAGGATATTATTGAGATAAGTAATATAGTATTTATTAAGTTTATTAAATAAAGTATAATTAATATAATATTGAAAAGAGACTAGGGTGTTACAAAAGCCGAATAGTATAATTAAGGATTCGAAAAGCCTGAAGCGAATAATAAATACTGTTTTTCATTTGTTGCTCTTTGCAATTTATATCTTGTTAAAGGTAATAATAATATTTAATTTAATATATATCTTAGTATTACAAAGTGCATTCAGGGTTTCGTAAACGATTGGGAGGGGGTATCGATTTTTTATTATAATATTGTTTAATCCATGATAATCCTGATAAATATATATACCACCGTTAGGTTTTATAATTAAAAGTAAAAGTGTAGCACTATATTTATTTATTTATTTATAGTGATTAACGTCTAATATCTGACCTCCCAAGGGGTATTCTAGACGTACTAAGGAGCGGGCCTACGGGCCGCTAGCGTTCCAGCCGCTCATAGTAGTGTAATGTTAGCTAATCAGGGGCTTGTTGCCTCTGGTATTCCCCCGCTCAGTACCGCTCATGGCGATCCTGCGGCTGTTCTGTCTAAGGGTTTGTGGTCCTGTTTCAGAGGGCCTTGTTTCGTATGCCATCCGGGTGTCGGCGGATGATCAGGTCGATCGCTGTCGATCGGGAGAGCGCTCGGAGCGCTTATGGCTGTTCGGTGCGGGTCTTAGGTTGATTGGGGTGGAGAGCTCATCCTCGGGGTATTGGAGCAGGTTGGAATTCGCGTAGTTTCGCGTAGTTTGAGCATATCCTAGTATAGAATCTGGATCTAGCGAGAAGGTCAGTAAAGCTATATTGTGTTCGCAGGACGCGGTTGACATATGCTATCGCGTCCCATTCGGATCGAAGTCGATTTGGTGCAAGCGGCCAGTCGCCGCGCGTCTGATTATTGATTGAACATTGAAAGAAATGCAGTGGGCTTTTCTCAATCCCGCATGTACAGGTGTTCGTGCTATTTTCATGATTGAATCTGATGTGATAGGCTGCAAAGTCACCGTGTCCGGTCCGCATCGCTATGAGTCTGTGTAGTACCCCGCGAGGGAGCTTGAGGCTTTCCGGCTCCGAGGTATCATATACCGGTTTCCATGCATTGTACGTTTCGGAGATCAGGCCCCTTTTTTCCTTCCACCATCTGCTCTCGGAGCGCCGACATTTGGCACGTAGGACAGAGCGGGAGCTGCTGACTGTGGGGAGGCAGGATGGGCCAGGGTCAAGCGGCCCAGCCGTGCCCTGATCAGCGAGGCGATCGGCTGCCTCGTTGCCCTCAATCTCAGTATGCCCAGGGGACCACTTGATTACAATATTGTAGTGTTGCATCGCTTGATGGCACTTGTGGTATGCCCATTGAGAGGAGGCAGCGGCGCTTCCTCGCATTCCCCAGATTACTGAGGTGCTATCAATGCATAACCATATTCGTCCCTGGTAGGGGCGATCAATGATGCTCAGGAGGCGTTCTAGTCCCCGCCACGCGCCGATCGCCTCAGCGTCAAAAACATGCGACTGTTCGCGTACACGGCCGTAGCCGCTATCGATCTGTTGCTTGCCGCGGTAGATTGCAAAGCCGTACCCCACGCGGTGACCGTGTTCGTCGTATTGTTCAGACCCGTCTGAAAACACAGAGTAGTCTTCTTGGGGGATTAAGTCCCACCATTCCTTGAATGCTTTCGCGGCGTCCTCTTTGTCCATACCATTCGTTGGATCGGTGCGGCACTCGGGCAGAAATGAATTATATTATAACTACTTTCTAGAATATATTATAACACAAAGTAGGTTCGCTACACCTACAGACGCTTTCCCGGCTCACTTGTGATAAAGCCACTAGTACTAGGCTTCTGTAGAATCTTCTAACTACGTTAAACCACCTATTGTATGATTACCTTCGGAAGTTCCGGCCAGGACCAAAACCATTCCTTCACGCCTCCATTCCTGTTTGCTCCTTAAGCCTATCTGATACCTCCATCATGCCCTCTGCCCTATAGTATCCGATTATAGACCGACACACGCATCCGTCCTCTCGAGCCATATAGACAGTGTCGCTGTCGCTGTCATTATATGCTACGCCTCGCGGCTAATAACCGTTTCGCGTTACCTTGCCGGATCTCTCCTGCACAACAAGGCCGACTATGTCTCGCAGGCTTGCTATTTCAGACCCCTAGCCAGGCAGCCCTTCTATAGTATTTCCAACCCACTAACCAAAGCTCTGCTTGTAAAATCCACTCCCCCAATGTATAGTTTGTAGTCGAAAGTAGAGCGCTAGGAGCGCGTTGCACATGTATATCGTAGGATTGGCCTCTGCCTGAGATCCTCCGCCGCCGTAATACCGATCGAGCGTTGTCGAGTGTGGCTTGCTAAAAGCGTCCTTCCTATACCGGAGCTCCTTCGCCGCCATGCCGCTCCCGCGCACTCGGAGGTAAGGTGCTAAAAACGTCCCTCCTCCTACTCCATATATGCTCCCGCCGGCCCCAGTAGACACTGTCCTAGCCTTTGTATACTTCCTACTACTCCCCTCACCATTTGTAAATATCCGATCCGGTATACCCGCAGATCGTACGTATTGTTGGGTTGTGAAAACTCTGCACGCTAGCGCCCCAGAGGTGTTCTGTCGATTTTCGTTCGTCAAGTTAAGGATATCGGCCCTGCTCCCAACACAGGCTTCAGTCAAACTCAGCTATATTATAGAAGCTTCATTATCCGCTGTTTCAAGGGCTAGTTCCGCTTCGCAGACGCTCTGCCGCGATATGCTCTGGCTCTGCTCCCCACACAGATTCGTAAAGGCATGGTTCCGCATCAATCCCGCTCTCATCTCCCTTCCACCGTCGAATGGTTTTCATCTCCGTTTTGCTGGTAGTCCTCTGTTCCGAGCATCTTCGCGATCACCCTCTGGTGATCAGCTGCGCGTACCTTCGCTCCCAGTACGGCCTCCGATTAGTGTACAACCACCACCCGGCTCCAGCTGACTCTACTTAGCTCTCCGATCGCACGATCGAAGGTTCGTAGGATACACCACGTACAGGTGAGAGTCATCGTATCCCAGTGTAGCACTATAGAATCTAAATTTATGAATAAAGCCTTTATTAAGATTATTATTAATCTATTTATGAATCATTTACAATTCAAGTAGCGAAAGTAATTAGTTCTTAAAGTAAAAGAACTCTTTCCCGAATATTAATTCGATCTTGTAATCTCAAGCTTGGTATGGTAAAAGAATATCGATATTTCGGGGAAAAAATGCAAGTAGTTTATCCTATAACTAATAAGAAAGCTTTTCTCGTATATCAGTATTATTAAGCTCAGATTTTCCAGTAAGAAATTTAAAGATATTCGTTTTCGAGATTTATTACAAATAAGCTGGTTTATAGTAATCAAGAATAAAATTATGTAGATATAAAAACAATTATATAAGGATTTTGTGAAGATCTCTATTACCTTATAAAATACTCTTGTATTTCTAATCTCCAAGACTAACAGAATTCGGAAAAGAGGTTACTCTTAGAGCCATCAGTTTTATAAGCACAATCCGATCCAATTTATCCCAAATAAACCGAATTACCCAAACGTTATCTTATTAATAGAAGGAAACAAAGCTTGTGATCTAAAGCTAACAAATATCCTTTATATTAGGATTCTTTCTGGATAGTTATATATTTAATATTGGAATGGAGAATAATAATAATAGATCTTATTATAGATTAGAACTACAATAGTATAATTCAGCGATCTTCTTGATTGGAATTGAGTAAGTATTAAGGCGATTACTAATTATTTGGGCTTGTATATATACTTCTTCTTTGTAAATTCTAATATAATAATAATTTTTTTTTTATAAGTGTTTTGTTTATAGCGATATTATAATCTTTATTTAAATGCTTTAAAGAAGATAATAAAGTGTAGCTTTTATCCTCAGTATTATTCTTTATATATAAATACTAGTAAATAATCTTTTAGCTCTTGTTTGATCTATTCCGAATTTCGATAGAATCAATCTTGGTTAAAGGCTTTTTTAAAATTCTAGTAAGATTTGATATTGATTGGGGTGAGTTTACTATTAGAGTTTGTATTGTATTCAGGGAGTCCTAAGAGCAGTATTTTATGGTGTAATAAATTAATATAAAGGAAAGGGTTATTTTGGATTAATTTATAAGGGGGTTATAATATTAAAGCCAAGGCAACTCGAAAATGACTAGTGTTTTTAGGGAAAGAATAGTGACAAAGAATAGTTAGGTCTTACGATGCAGATCTATAATTATTTTTATAATGAATAATCAGAGATAATATCTATTACTTTGCTATCTATTAGATGGAATTCTTGTTAATATAGTAGGGTTTAGGTTCGTATCTTATAGTTTTCGATAAAGGTATGATTAGCAAAAGCTTTTCCGGAATATCTATTATTAATAAGATTAATTATATTAAAAGAAAAGCTATATATTAGAAATATAGTAGTTTGAATAAATAAAGATTTATTATTTATAGAGCTAAGCTATAAAAGCTTTATACTAATTATAATATATTTTATCTACTCCTCATTTCCAAATGACCTCCACAAACAACTTATTGTAAAGGTAATATATTTCTCAAGAGATTGTACAGACTGGGTTGAGCAGGTAGCGGGATTGTATTCTGTGCGGATATATTAAAGATACTTTCAGAAGATAATAAAGAATCACTTTTGATATAGTTATGGAATGTATTAAGTTATTGATAAAGTCTGGGGTTACTTTGGTTATTATTATTATTACTATAATTACTCCAAAAACCGTATTCCTGGAAATCGTTTTGATTATAAGATCCTTTTCGATTGTTAGAGTATTAATTAGAATATTGATTGTCTCGATTAATGAAAGTATTTTGATATAAGTTATAACTACCAAAACCTTTACAGGAATTCACAAATCCGAAGCTTCCTTTAGCTATTTGTTATATATCCACTTGTTTCTTAATATCACAATCTCATATCAAGTAATTAGATTTCTTATAATAATAATAGAAATCAAGTCGATATTCCTCATCTTATTATTGATCTTGTATTTTGAAAATATCGAGATTTATAGATTCAAATAATATTAATATAGCAAATAATATATTAGTTGGGGATATATAGGGATATATAAAGCTCGAATTCATTTTTGGTTTTAAAAAATACTCATTCTTCTATAGATTCTAATTCCAACTTCAAACTTCTGCTTCCAACCCTCGATATTAATAAAAGAATAAGGATTGGAATCTTGTATAAATAGTTTTTAAAGGTTATAGAAAACCTTTGTTTTTATTACTACAATTATTTCATATAATTGCTTATAATATATTATACCAAGATATTCTAATTAAATATAAAAGGCCAAAAAAGATATCTTATTGGTTATCTTGAGTTTATCAAATCGGATTGAGGCTTTATGTGCTATATCAATTGAAATATAAAGTTTATTGAGTTTATTAAGAAAGAAGTTACTAATAATATAGATTGAGATTCTATTAATGATATTATTTATATCAATCAATCTCTCTTAATATATATAATTATTAATAAAAAAAACTAAATATAAAAGCTTCTTTCTTTTTATATCGAAAACAATCGGATTGATTATTCAGCAGATTTATAAGCCTTACTTCTAGATAATGTATTCCTTTTGTTGAGATATCAATCCTATCTTTTTCTCTTAAAGAAGTTTAGAATTCTTTGAGTTTATTATTAGCCAACCCTATCTTAAACAGGAGTATCTAATGGATTTTGTATAAGTTAAGATTATAATAATTAAGTTAATTGAAGTTAAATATTTAATTGATTTTCTATAATAATCTTAAAAAAACACTCTATAATCAAATCTTGTTTAAATATTTATTGAATAATAAAAAATGAATTGAATAACATGGTTTATCACCGAGTGGGCCATATCACCGAGTGGGCCACTTTCACCTCAATTCGCATTCTTCATATTCAACACGCGTTTTATCAACCATTTATTATGGAATCTACAAATAAAGAAGCACATTTACTTTTAGCTATCGAAGCTCTTCAAAAAGATAAAAAAATTAAGCATTCGAAAGGTTTGTTAAGCTATATAATATACCTTGCACAACGATTAGCCATAAATGAACGGTTTAACTCTATGTACAGAGATTCGAGCGAATTGCTATAAGATTATAGAATTGGAAGAGAATATGATTATTGAATATATACTTAATATGGATTCAAGAGGATTTTTATTCAATATCAAGAATATAGAAGATATAGCGAATTATATTCTTGAATTGAGGGGTTCGAAATATATTGAAAAGCTTTGAGCATATCGATTCGTACAATGTCGAATCGAATTAAAGATGTGTTTTAGTTGTGTTTATGATTCCAAAGAGCTCTCTGCAAAGATCCTAAGCTTATTGAAGATTGGTTTCGAGTGATTGCAAATATGAAAGCGAAATACAGCATTTTGGATGGCGATTTCTATAATTTCAATGAAATAAGCTTTATAATGGGGATTATATCTACAGTAATAGTTATTACTAGTGCCGAAAGATGCGGTAGAAGTAAATCAATACAACTAGGCAATCGAGAATGGGCTATAGCAATAATATGTGGAAATGGAGAGGATGAAACTATTCCCCTATTTCTAGTGGTTTAGGGACAAGTTCACTTTTCCAATTGGTATACCGAAACCGATCTTCCTGTGGATTAGGCTATTAAACCTATATCTAATGGATGGATAAATAATAAAACAGATTTAGAATGGTTGAAACACTTCAATAAGTATACTAAGAATCAAAGAAAGGGCAGATATCGAATATTGATATTAGATGGACATGAAGTCATGGAGCAAGAGCTTTTCAGGTATATTACAAAGAGAATAATATTATATACTTGAATCTATTACCGCATTTAAGTTATTTAACTCAACCATTTAATATAGACTGTTTTAGAAATCTGAAATGTTCATATGGTAATCAAATTGATAATTTATTAAGATATATATCAATTATATTTTGAAGGTTGAATTCTTTATAACTTTAAAACTACATACAAAGAATTAATCACCTTTTAGAATATGAAATCAGAATTCAGAGAAGCAGATTTAATATTCTTTAATTCTAATACTGTATTTTCGAAATGAATATTCGAATTTGTATACCTACCCCCCCCTTTTTTCAATTTAGATCAATGGATCTCTTAAACTTCTCACAATTCAACTAAAGCTCTTTCTCAATCAACTTTAATGAAATCTCGAATAACTCGATATCAATCAAACTCTTCTATATCTATATTCAAGATTATATTAACTTTAGCTAAGATATAAAGAAATTAGCTTATAAGAATATACTTTTGAGTATAGAGATTTGTATATTTTGAAAAGTAAATGAGGCATTAAGTAAATATCAATACGCAAAAAAAACTCAATTGTGTTAAGAAGGAAGTATTTACTGATAAAAGACTTTTGATATATTATTTCAGCAAAAGATTAATATTCAGATTCAACACAATGAGCATCAAAAAGAAAGGAATTCTAATAAGGAAGCACTTTCTATTCAGTATATAATAAATACGAAAGACAGGTTATAATACAAGAACCTATCAAAATATATAATAGATCCTAGATTATTAGATTCTTAATAGTTTTAATTAATTGGATTCAATCGTATTGAATAATATAGGTTGGAAGGTGTGAATTGAGGTGAAAGTGGCCCACTCGGTGATATGGTCCACTCGGTGATAAACCACGTTATACAATTAATAATATTATATAAAGATTAAATAATCCTACTAATCTTGTATAATATCAATAAAGGAAAAGGGCTATAAAGTTTATAATCCTACAAGGCTAAATAGTTCTTCTGCATCCACTATTATTAATTAAAAGCATTATTGATTTTAGCTCTAAATATCTCAAGCAAAACAGATAATAAATAGTTTAGTACTCGAAGTATTTGGTATATCAGTTATAATAGGAAAAGAGAATATTTACTTTTATTTATTTATTTATTTTAATTTACATCCAGGGGCAAGCTGCAGGGGCTCGCCACGATTCTCCCAGGGGTATTAGGCATGGACTATGCTAGCGGGGTGCCGGCATAGCCATACGTTCCGTTCTTCTACGGCTGTGATACAGATTAGGGGAGAAGCAGTCAGGAGCACTATATGCGTTCCTGCCACTTGTTTCCCATTTTGTAATATCGGTACTGTTCAATTCACTTTATACTGGGTAATTCAGGTTTGCAGCTAGCCAGAGGGCTCTATATTATTAGTTTTTGTTTGATATAATTTGTATATATAGTGAAGAGGGGAAAGTGACTCCAAAAGTAGTACAGTCCTGATTGGTAATATGAAAGTGGGAAATCAGAGGATCTTTGGAAAAACGAGTATAATTGTTTGAAGTGATTAGTGATTGCTAGGAAGATTACAAAGTTTGTTAAAGTCTTCAAAAGGACAAGAGAGATAATCGATTACATTCTTTATATCTCACAGAATTAAGCTGGATTTGTTCGGCCAGTTGTTGAATTGAGTATGAGAATATCAATAGAGTATTAGATGCTTAGGCTTTTTGTTGTATCCGCAAGAGCATTTTGAGGTAACGTTTATCGTACTGAAACATCGATAATAGAATGTAAAGTCCCTATATTCGATTCTGAGTGCTATCAGTCATTAAAGAATAGAACAGGGAAAGGCAAGTTCCTCAGATTTCTTGACTTGATAGCTAAGGTGTTAGTAACAATATCAGTTAGTAAGAATAACCTTATTTCGCTTTTATTATTTTGTTCTGCCCTTTATCTAAAAGTTCTAATTGTTAAGCTTATCCTATTAATAATGGGAAGTAATAAATTATTATTTTCAATACAATTGTTATAGCACCCAGATCAACAAGCTAATCAGTCTTTTCGTTTTTAAGGATTCTAGTATATCCAGGCGATCATCGAATCACCACTTGCCTATTCCTTATAATCTTATAATAGTACAGAAATACTTATTAAAATAAGTCGAAGGCATTACCCCTAATACACCAGATAACTGAAGTATTGTTAATGTATATAGTGATCTGCCCAGCTGATTCCAGTCGAACAATATACTCCAAATCTTTTAGAGCACTTATTACCTCAATGTCAAAAATATGTAAGAATAGGTTGATTATCTTATAATTGGATGTTATTGGAAATTGTTCCTAATAGATCATATAGCTATAGTTGATTATCTTTTGCCCTCAATAATATTATTCAATATCATCCAAGAAGATTGTAATATAACTATTAGGCAAATGGTTTTATTATTATATAAATTCAAATGCGGCTACTTCTTTCTTTATACCTGTGTGAACAAGGGAATTCACTTCAAAAGAATGACTTTAATACAATGGCTACTGTATCAAAGGTATTTAGGCGAATGCGAAGGAGACTAGCTCTTTCAGTAGTGTCTATATAAGGCCTACTACTTCCCCTTATTAACTAGCTCTTTAAACAGAATACAATACAGACATTTAGGGGCCTACTGATAGTAGAAACCACATCTTCTGTATTTCTAATCTCATTATTGAACCAATACTAATTAATAATATCACAAATTACTTAATTTACTTATTCGAAATACCTTTTCACTTTTACTTTTTTTATTTCTCATTGTCAGCACTATAACATCCCGAGCAAACGCTAGCACTAACTCTAAACAAGCTAGCAAGAAATCCAATACTGACAAGAAACCTATTCTATCCAATCAATCCACCGGTATAGAAGGATTTATCAATACAACAACTAACAACACTAATCCTTTACAATAGGAGTTTAAGATTCTCTTTACAAAGATATGATTAGTACTCCTCCTCATCCTCCTACTCCTTTTAATCTCTATATTTCTGATAAAGTAATAGCTGAAGAAAGAAAAACTCAGGAAACTGCTAAGAATTTGAAGTTCAAAGGAGAATCTTAGAACTATTTCTTTTTAAAAGATCTCAATAAAGCTAGACAGTTTTATAAAGGATATATATTCAAAATGGGGATAGAGTATCAGATTGATGGATACTTTCTTTTTCGAATGGCTATATATTCGAATATAAGGATTACCGATGTATCTTTTTAGAATATAGTTATATTCGATTTCGAGCTTATTTGATGAGCTCTATTCAGGAGCATTGATAAGTTGATATTATAACTTTTACAAGGTTTTGTGATGTTATGGAGTTTATGTTAATATGAATACAAATCTTGATGATGTTTTAATAAAAGCATTTCTTTATAAAGAGTATTACAATTGGACTGTGGAATAGCTTTTGGAATATCAGATTAATGAGGTACAACTATTCGTATCTACAAAATAGACCCATCTTTTTATCGGACTCGGTTCGAGACTACAAGCCAAACCTTTCGTCGAACCTCTGAACGGTAACCCAGCTGGTCACCTAACTTTACCAAATACCAGCAAAGCTGTTCCACCTGCTCCTCTCGAGGCATATAGATCCCCTCCATTTTATGGTTCTGGGAATATATGAAATGTTTCTGTAGGATTATCTGGTAATAATAATAATCCGGATAATGATGATAATTGGGATAGCGGTTAAGATGATAATAATGGTAGAAGTGGTGGTAATGGTGATAGAGGTAGTAGTAGAGGTAGTAGGGATAGGGATTATAATATTGATCTCAAGATAACTTTGTTAAATTCTAGCAAAATTATATCACCTCCTTCAGAAACAGCGATTATATATATAACAAATCCAGAGGAACCTTTCTTGGATTTATTCAAGAACGATCAAATGCTTATATCAACATTTTTCCTGCAAATAGTTATACTTCAGATTCAAGCTCATATACAAGATTACTACTCCAAATGTTTTGTTGTTAATTCTAAGAATTCTATTATATATAAGAAATCCAGGAAGAAAGAGATTAATGATCGATATCATAATACTATATCAATTCTACAAATAGAAGGAGATTGTTGAAGTGATTTGGATTGATGGTTTGATTAATCTAGCTGATGCGATGACGAAAGGAAAGTTATATCAAGTTCTTGCTGATTTGATTAATAGGAATAAGATTGATATCAAGGTAATGAAGTGGGTGGAATGGGATTAAAGGAAGGGATTGGTTCTGTTGGTAAGAGATTAGGGATTTTAGTTAGCAGATGGAGGATTTTTATGATTTTACGAATTTCTTTTCAGTTATTGTATTTGAAGCTATAAAAGAGAGTTCTGAGTGTGTGAATAAGGGAATTCACTTCAAAAGAATGACTTCAATACAATGGCTATTGTATCAAAGGTATTTAGGCGAATGCGAAGGAGACTAGCTTTTTCAGTAGTGCCTATATAAGGCCTACTACTTCCCCTCATTAGCTAGCTCTTTAGACAGAATACAATACAGACATTTAGGGGCCTACTGATAGTGGGAACCACGTCTCCCGTATTCCTGATCTCATTATTGAACCAACAATACCTTCTATAAAATTATTGCAGCTCCTTACAAAAAAGTATAGCAGAAAGAATATTGGTCTCAATACTTTCAGGATTAATCCAGCTAATCTGCAAAGATTGATATTATTCATTTTGTATTGAAATGCTTGTACTAAACGAATCATTAATAAATAATTTTCATTTACTTTGCAGAATTGGAATACAAATCTTATTCATATCTGTTCGAATATTAGCTTGCTAGATAGTAGTCTAGAATCTCTTAGGATTACAATAATCGGAGTTATACACCAAATAAATAAAACTTTTCTTATTACTAGGATAATCGCTCGATTGATTTTAGTAATATAACTGTCCAGCCTTGTACTTACCATTATACTACAAACAACTCCCCCCACCCGATTTAGCTTTATTCAGCCTATATATTATATCTTGAATCCATAAAGGGCAATAGAAAGGACACAAATGATCACTACTTTACACAGTGCTGTAGCTGGTGGGCTGTATTGTGTCTATACAAGCTCTTTAATGTGCCTCACAATCTTACAGGCTTTTGCTTTTTGTTTTATTACATATCTTTTGAAGGAAAGCTTTTGATCAAATCAGATTCCCAATTAATATAAGGCTAATTAAACAGTTTTGTTATCTGTTTTGTTAATTAAGCGAATTGTTATTTTATCATTCATTTCCAAATACAGGGACACAACAAATTTCGAAGGAAACTTTTTCTTCGAAATACGACCGTTTCGCGATCGCTATAGATCATAGTTACTAAACCAAATCCAGTGCAATTCCTCCCAATTGATTCGAACCAGTAGTTGTTGTGATACTGTTATCGACATCCCAAAACGCGAAATACATATGAAAATTCGCATAGAAAACTCTTCATTCTAATCTCCAGAACAGAAATACAATCCTCAAAATGAGTTCCTCAAATATATTAAAGGATACTAATATAATAAAAGCTTCTCCTGAAGTCTCTATTATACCTAATATCTATTCTATAATTATATTAGATACTCCTGTATCAAATCCCCATTTACCTTCTGAAACCTCTATATTCGAAATCTCCAATCTAACTTTATCAATCAATTTCAAAAGAAAAAATAAAGAAATTAATCTACTTAGTAATCCCTTTTTCATTCAAAATATAAATAATATTATTTATATCTTTAATCAAAACAAAAAACGTGGTTCCATAATACCTTTCGGTAATCAAAATAAATAATCCAGAGTTCAAGATAATCTCTCTTCTTCAAAAGAAGTTATCCTGAAAGTAAGAGATCTTATAATACTAGCTTCAACATTTACTCAATCATATAATGAACAATTCAAACTTTTAGATCTCCTAGAAATCTTTAGAGAGTATATTGAAAAAGAAAACCTTATTATAGCCTCTAAAATTATTATCTCTCAAATCACCCATCTCGAATTAGTTACTCAAAAAATCGAATTCTAAGCTAAAGCTTTAAATACAATTTCTATATCCATTACTATCCTAATATTAAAACCAATATATACAAAAGTTTTAGAAGGAGAATGAAATCTAGTCTCTAAAAAAAGCATCAAATCAATCCTTATAAAGGAAAAGATAGATTCAATCCAAAAACAATTTATTCTAATCAAACCAGAAATCCCAAACCCCACTTCCTTCTCTTTTTTAATTATTCGAAATAAAATAAATAAAGCTTTTCAAAAGACTAGAATTAAAGGATTAGTTATTGTAGTAGCTATTTTATCCTTCAATAATAATATCATTATTACAACAAACAATTCTTTTATATTACAATTCTTAATAGAAAAGAAAGCTATTTGGAGTAACATTATCAAATTCGAAAGGATTCAAAAGGATCAAGAATGGTATAAAGTCATTATTCATAAAGTCCCTATTAAAGAATTCTCAGGAATAAAGGGAATGGATCATATCTTAAACAAAATCAAAACCTTCAATCCTGACTTCAAGTCTATAGGAACCCTTTTTTGGCTTACTCCTACTTCGAAAAGAGCTTATCAATAAGAGGGAGCTGTAGTTATTGCTTTTGCTATTAAATTAGAAGCAAAATTAGCTATCCGAAAGTAATTATATATTACTGAAAGTAATATAAGAATAGAAAAGTTCTACAAATCAAAACCAACTATATAATACTAAAAGTATCAAGGATTTGGATATTAGGATGCTTATTGTAGAAGAAACCCTTTTTATGGTTTATATGGAGATAAGTATATTACATTAATACATTTGTATATAATATATAATATTAAAGGAAAATTCTATCAACATTTAGTAGCGAAATACTCGAATTATCAAGGGAATCATGCAGCAAATTCGAAAATATATAAAACCTATTAAACTATTTAATAAAAATCAAATAATACTCTTTAATGAATTACACTAATATTCGAATCCTTCAAATAAATCTTAATCAGAGTTTACAAGCTATAGAAAATATTTTATAGATTGTAATAGAACTCAATATCAATCTTATTATTATTCAAGAGTCTTGAATTATCAAAAACGGAAATGATTATTCAAATACTAGATTGATTATATACCCTAATTTTATATAAACACTTTCGAGATTCGATTCCAAATATCAATTATAAACATTATTATATACCTCAAAAACTCTTCAATTTACAATTAACCTTTCTCCTAATTCTTTAAGAGATTCTGATATTCAGATTTTCAATTATCAAAATGAAAATAAAGCCTTTTAAATCGTTAACATCTATAATGAAACTAATCAAGCTAAAGAAAAGGGCTTTATATTTGAAAGATATCTATATAATTCATCAATTATATAAGAAATTATTCTTGTAGGCGACTTCAACTCCCATTACTCATAGTGAAATTCTTTTTCAAAAAAAAGCGAAAATACTAATCAATTAGCCAAATGGCTGGAAGATCAGAATCTCATTCTTCTAAACAAACCTGATCTTAATACCTTCTATTGTAATAATCTCCTCAATCCAAGTGTTATCGATTTCACATTAGCTTCAGAAGGAATTGCTTCTCAAATCCAAAACTGGCAAACACTATCAAATATAGAATCCGATCATACAGGAATACTATTCGAACTCAAAGGAAAAGAAGAATCAAGTCCTTATAATACAATATTGCTAGCTAGATATAATATCAAGCTAGCCAATTGGAATAAATTCGAATCGATACTGAAATCAGAAACCTTATTCTCTCTTACTCTCTCTACTTTGATATTAACAATTTCATCTGAAGAGGATTCGCTTAATAATCTAAAAGAAAGAAATGATCATTTTAATCTGGATCAAGCAGCAAGTGAACTTACAAGAATTATTCAGAAAGCTACTGAAAAATCTATATCTAAAGTCAGTTCGGAAAAAAGGGGAAAACCATAATGGACATCCGAACTGAAAGAGCTTCGAAAAGTATTAGGAAGAGCAAAACAACTAATCGAATCCGATTTGGAGAACTCAAATTTCAAAGAGGAATATCGAATTGCTAGAAACAAATACTTTCAGGCTATTAAAACAGCAAAGAAGAATCATTGGAATGAATTCCTAGAAAAGGAGGATACACAGACAATATTCAAAGCAATAGCCTATACAAAAGACTATCAAGATCAAAGGATACCGGATATTTCAATCGAAAGCTCTTTTAAAGAAAAATGCTCTGCTTTCAGATCGACTCTATTCCCACCCCCCCCAGTCACTTCAAAACCACAATGGGAAGGATACAAGCAATCCAAGAAATGGGAATGGCCTAACCTTTCACAAATCGAATTAAATAATGCCTGTTCAGCCAAAATCCAAGGAAAGATCCCTGGCCCAGATGAAATCACTCAGGAGATTATTACAAAAGCATATAAAGCAATTCCATAGATCTTCTTCAATTTATTCAGCAATCTAATCAACCTTGGATATCACTCATAATGCTAGAAACAAGCTACTGGAGTGATTTTGAAGAAAGCCTCAAAATCTGACTATTCCATTTCAAAAGCATATAGAGTTATTGTATTTCTAAACTATCTTAAAAAGATTAGCAAAAGGATTTTAGTTCAAAGATTAAGCTATTTAGCAGAAACTATTAGCCTATTACACAAGAGTCAAATTGGAGACCGATAAAAGAAATCAGCAATTAATACAGCTCTTCTTCTAATTATAGAAATCGAAAGAAACAAGCAAATTCACAAAAAGACTTTAGTTCTATTTATAAATATAAAGGGAGCTTTCAATTATATCTCAAGAAATCGATTATTGGAAATTTGTAAGAAACTAAAACTACCAACAAACCTGATTACTTGGATAGCCTTATTCCTTCAATAAAGATAATTCAAATTGTTCTTTAATAATCAAATCGAATCTTTCAAATCTATTTCGACTGGAATACCATAAGGCAGCCCTATTTCTCCAATTCTATTTCTAATATACATCAGAGATTTATTCCTTTCAAAATCAATCAAATTCCTCTCCTATATTAACGATATTGCTTTGATTACAAACTCATCTTCTTGAAAGAAGAATATTATATTTCTTAAAAAAGCTACAAAGCAAATTTACAAACTTAGCTCGAAAAACACTATTCAATTCGATTTAGCAAAAACAAAGTTAATACATTTCTCAGCTTCCAAGCTAACTAAGAATCACTTAATCAAACTATCTAATTCCGATGTTATTATACTTTAATCCCTAATTAGATAGCTAGGTATATAATTTAATCCAAATCTTAAATTCAATTAATATATCAATATTCGAATTATATAAGCAAAAGAAGCCTTTTATCGAATGACTTGACTAGTTAATATAGAAAAAGGCCTAAGCCCGAAAGCTCTTTGATAATTATATATAGCCTGTATAACTAGTATAGCAGATTATGGATCAGTGATTTGGTGGAGAGGATAAGCCCACTTTAGGGATAAAATGCAAGCTCTTCAAAACCTAGCTCTTTGAAAGATACTAGGAGTCTTCAAAACCACTTCAATTCTCCTAATGGAAATCGAAGCGGGATTAAAACCAGTAAATATTCGATTAGATTCAAATATCAAGCAGTATGCTTTTCGATTAACAAAACTCTCATCCAAACATTCAATCAATATCGAAAAAGCTATTTTAGTATACCAATACGCTAATCGAAAACCAATTAATACTCCTCAAAGAAAGCTATATAAACCAATTCAACTTAATAGAATAAAAGAATCAATTAATAAAAAATTCGATTTATTCTCTCTCGAAAAGATTACTCATTTTTACTTTTCATTATAGAAAAAGGAAATCCCTTTCAAAATCAATATTAATAAGGCTTCAAAAGAAAATACAGTAATACTTCATAATATTATTTTCAAATATAGAGATTAAGATACTATCTATATCTATACAGATGCCTTTTCTATAGAAAAAGGAATAGATATTGGTGTAGGGATAGTAATAATACAATCGAATGATCAAGTTTCATATCAAGAACAAGTGAATATTGGAAGCAATCAACTGGTTTATAATAGAGAGCTATATGGAGTCACTCGAGCTATTGAATATGCTAGCTCAATTGCTAGTAGTGGAAAGAAATTCAAGGTTTATTCAGATAATCAAGTAGGCCTACTACAACTAAAAACACCCTCGGATCACCCTGGTCAAGTTTATCAAATTCGAGTAATCAAAGCAGCCAAAGCTATTATAGCTAAAGGAGCGGAAATATCCTTGAATTGGGTACCAGGATATACTTCAGTAAAGGGAAACGAGCTAGCAGATAAGCTAGCAAAGGAAGCAATTACAATACAATCTACTTCGAATGAAACTAGTTTCGGATTATTAGGAATAATAATCAAAGAATCCTTCTTTGATCAATGGAGCTCGACTCTCAATCAATATAAACTCAGATCAAATCAAACAGTATTAACTTATTTGAAGCTATTTCCATGGAAAATTGGATCGAAAATCAAGCTATTAATTAAAACAAGGCGAAATATAGCTAGCGCTTTCTTTCAATTGAAATTAGGTTATGGTTATATTAAATCATACTTATATTGTTTTAATCACTCCAATAATAGATATATATATAATAATATTGAGGTACCTCAATATCTTTTGATTAGTTGCCTAGTATATAAAGCGAAAAGAAAAGAGATATTCTAGAATATATTACTTTCTAAAATCACTCTACAATTCTTATTTCATACGAAAATAGAAATCGAATTAATTATCAAATTTATTAATATAATTAAAATTGCTATAAGAGCCTGGCATTTATTAAGGGCTCAAATGGAAGAAGAAAGAGAAAAAGAGAGAAAGATTGAAAAAAGAGAAAAAGAGGAAGAATACTTTATAGAGTAGATTTCCTTATTGTCTTACTATATGTTATACGTATAGTAAATAGGCTTAGGTCCCTAATGTTCGTTTGCACTTCCCCAAATTGTTTATTCCTATTATTATAAAATAAAAAGTTATCTACTAGGCCCTTAAGGCCTAGTCGTCCTATATAGTCTTAGACTGAAGGTGGACGAAAATTCAATCAATCAATCAATCAATCAATCAATCAATCAATCAATCAATCCAAATACAGGGTATATACTTCTCTTCTCCAGAAAAGATATATTATCTCTAGCTTTTCCGATGTAAATATTATATAGTTTCGTTTATCTTATTAGAAAATCTAGTAGAAATCGTATTTAAGAAAACCAACATTCTTATAAACATTCTTGGATGTGCGGTAGATACAGATATTGTCAGTATACCCGAAGCGCAGCTTAATATCTTAATTCAAAAGCTCAGTAAGATATAGAATATATAATATAGGTAAGAGTGGGGAGCCCTACGGGATGCCGTACTTGATGCAACTGTATTCTGTAATTACGTTTTCCAGCCGAACTCTCACTAAGCAATCACTCAGAAAGGCTTGGACTAATTGTAGGAGGGAATAGGGCCATTCTTATTAGTGTATGTATTCTAATAGTCTATTCAATAGGAATATATCGAATATATTTTGTATATTTAGTATAATCATTATGACTTTTTATTTGCAGGCAAAGGCCTCTTCAATATTATATACAAACAAAGTAATTAAATCCATTATTATTCACTTAGAGAATACTTCATTATATTGAGGATTAAATATGTCTATTATCATTACAGTCCATAAAATACATTAAGCAATTATGCATTCCAGACTCTTCGAGATATATAAGAGTAGAGCTATCGATTACTAGGATCATACTAACAATTTGTTTTTCTTTCCAATCTTAAAGATCATTATCACCTCTACCCGTTTCCATCTGTCTGGGAAGTAGTTAAGTTGCAGACATCTATTAAAGATCCCAGCAATCATCAGTCCAATAAAGTCCCAACAAGTCTTTAAAAGATGAACAATGATTTGATCAGGCCCCAATAAAATACTCGAAACTCTTATAACACTCTTTTCCACTTTTTCGAGAGACACTTCTATATTTTATAAAAGTTTGTTGGGTATACAGCCTGACCGAAATAAGTCTGTTGTGAGATTATCGCTATTATCAAAATACTCGAGAACCTCTTTTTATAGAATCTGGGCTTTTTCCGCAATGTCTTCAATCGCTATACCATTGATGATTAGGGATAGTGTTCTGAAGTTAATAGCAAGTTTGTACCAATCTATCACTTTATATAAATCTTTATTACAGCTGATCTTATCAATAATCCTGTGTTAATACTGGCGTTTTGCTTTTCTGATTGTAATCATTAATCTCTGTCGCTATTGTTCTACCTAGTCGGTGCTCTCAGTTCTAGCTATTCTATAGTTTTGATATGCCGTTCTGCATTCGCTTGTCCATTAGGGGGCAAAACATCCGAAAACGCTTTTCTCCTTTTCTACTAAGCGAATCACCAATTCAAACAAAGAATTCAATATTCCTACTAATTCATTGACCTATTTGACAGGTATATTTGCTAAGCTTGGAAAATAAGGAACTCTATTCTTTATAATTCTCTGAAAGACTAAAAAGCCTTTCTCGCTAATCATGCAACCAAAGAGCTTAGCAATGGATAAAGTGAGGTTCGGAATTGTAATTACCTGTATTTTCGTAATCGGAGTTGTTTTTTAGATTAATATTAACAATAATACTAGTAAAAGGAATATTAAAAAAGATCAGATCAATTATATAACCTATTTCGTGAATAAAAACTTCTAGAATCCCGATAAAGTCTATTTTACTCGAAATGGATTATTCTGTGAGGAGAGCTTCTTGATCGGCCGAGGTTATATCAGGCTTGAATAAATTATACTTGGTATTGAAATCGCTGCCTATTATTATACAATCAGGGAACACTATAAAGACTATTAGATCTATTATTTCTCTAATACCCGACTATCGATATATATTAATAATCTGTATACTATTTATTTTTATTCAGAAAAGATCCTAGTATAATTGAATATATCTTTATTAAGCATATAGTTGCTTACTTTTGTATACATACATCATCATTCTTAATCTCTCTCTCTCTCTTTCGAGACTATTTAGGCTGTTCTAGTTATCTGTTAGTGTAAAGAGGTTATACCCCGGATGGTTCTGGATCCAAGTTTTAGGGTATATGGAGGGTTTCTATATACATAGAATCTCCAAATCTTGTTCATATATTATTTACAATATCGCGATATACACTCCTATCTTTTTCTATACATTTGCCCAGCCGATTCGTATGGATCGGGCTGCGGCTGTCTAACAGCTAGCACTACGGTACCGAGAGGAATAGCTATTCATTCAGATTGATATCAATATCCATACCAATATACTATAATAGCACAATATTGAAGAGTATCTTTTTATTCAGACTGCTTTTATTTGGACACTTCCTTTTAGGATGGTAGGGGTTCTCAAACAAACTGCTAACCAGGAAAATGTTCTGAGAGGTATATTCAGAGCTGTTCAGGTTTTTATATACAATAATGCATTACTTGTAGATCGGGGGGGATATCTTTATTATAACACTCTAGAGAACCATCGCAATCAAAACAAATGTTTTGTTAACTAATACTTTAGCAGTCAAATGAGTTTTTCAACTATATTTCTTAATCTTGTAAACTTCGGATTTTGTGAAGCGTATAACTTTTCTATTAACTCAATGCAGCATTGTGGAATAGCTATTATATCTAGCTTGAAATGGTTTTGTGCAATTTGTGTATTCAATCTTAGTCTTATATTCAAACTCAAATAAACCATCATGGTTTGTTTATAGAACATTATAATTATTATATCTTGAAGTGTTTTTGTATATTATTGGGTTACAGAAATCCTGGTACTCTAGATTATAATGAGTAATACGCTACTTTAGCTTAATATACCAAACTCGTTTGGAATTATTAAAGAGCCTAAAGGGAGAGACTTCTTTTGGTAGACTAACAATCCAGATCTACTCATAGGAATTAGTTATTCAAATAATAGTTTAATAGTTGATTAGGGGAGTGCTTATTTGTATTGATATTTCCTTAACTATTATTTTCTTAATAATAAGTATTCTATCTCCATTTAGATTATAAAAGGAAGTTGAAATTCTCTTAATATATAGCAATATCAGGTTATAGATTATTCTAGATTATTATAATTTAGAATCTTCTTAATCTTTTCTGTATTCTCGGCTTCGAGAAGTTTATTGTATATAACATTACTAGCAGTGTATACTATCCAACCAATAGCTGTGGGGATAATAGCCACTATATCGATATCTTTTAGACTAGGGATAACTTTATCAATCGCTTTTCTTAATATATAGGCACTTGGGCGGCTTATTATTAGTATAGTAATTCCTATTGCTAATAAATGGATATTCACTCTGATTTTTTAGGATTTGATTAATCTCTACTTATTAGCCTGTTCTTACATATATATATTTATATTTATAAACATACTCAAATTTTTCAGGGTCTTTATAATATCCATATAAATACGATTTGGATTATTGCTATTCTTATTTCTAGTTATAGATTATATCATATTTTATGATAATTTAGTTTTGATATTGTTTATTGTTATATTATATATTTCTTTATTAAAAACTATTTTCTTTAATATACTATTAGCTTCGAATTGGTGAAATATTGTTTCGAATATTTTATAGATCTTATATTTGAATTATATTTGCTCATTGAAAATATTAAGTTGTATTGCAATAGAGAATCCTTTTATTACTCATAGACTTAATATAATAGTTCTTACAGCTTCTGTACTATAGGCGCTTATACTGCTATAGTTGAATGGTAAGGGTGAGGATAATGATCGATTACAAATAAACCAGGGATCGGTTGCGATCGGCGTCCTTGTAGGGATAGTCGCCATAGTGCTTATGCTGTTGGCGACGACTGTAGCTGTATCTGATACTAGAGCTTATGTAGTCGGAAGGTACGGCTTAGTACGATCTAAGCTCGCTGATGTATTGGTTGATAACCAAACTTCTATATCTGATAGTATACTCGACTATATTGTAATAGAATATGTAGGAAAAGAGAATAAAACGAAGATATAGACAAAGATGAAGACGAAAATAAAGATGAAGATGAAGGCAAGATGAAAAGGCGCAAAAGGCATAAAAGGCACAAAAGATTATAAAAATTATAAAAAGACCTACCTTAGATAGATGAAAACAGAAATAAAGAATTTCTTTTTAGAGTCAGATTGCTCTTGTTACAATAAGACTCTTTTGTAAGATAAAATATATTATTATAGTATAGGAGATAGATACTAGATAAGATATATAATATTCTACAAGGAGTGAAGAAGGAGGCGGAGAGGCGCCGACTATATGGAGGGCGGATGCCTAAGGCATCCACATAGCTACGTATTGGACCCGTGACAATTGCTTATAGCAATCCTATAGTTATTCTATCTAAAGGTTTGTAATCCTATTTTAAAGGGTTTTGTTTTGTATATTATCCAGATATTAGCGAATAATCAGATTAATCGTTATCGATCGGGAATATGCTCGAAGCGTTTATGGCTGATTAGTGCAGGTCTTAGATTGATTGGGGTGGAGAGCTTATCCTCGGGGTATTGGAGCAGGTTGGAATTCATATAGTTTTATATAATTTGGGTATATTCTGATATAGAATCTGGATTTAGTAAGGAGATTAGTAAAGCTATATTGTATTTGTAGAATGTGGTTAATGTATATTATTATATTCTATTCGAATCGAAATTGATTTAATATAAACGGCTAGTTGCTATATATCTGATTATTAATTGGGTATTAAAAGAAATACAATAGGCTTTTCTTAGTTCTATATATATAGGTATTTATATTATTTTTGTAATTAAATTTAATATAATAAACTGCAAAATCATTGTATCTAGTTTATATTATTATAAGTCTGTGTAATACTCTGCAAAGGAGCTTGAGGCTCCTTAGCTTTGAGATATTATATATTGGTTTCCATGTATTGTATATTTCAAAGATCAAGCCTCTTTTTTCTTTTTATTATTTATTTTCGAAGTACTGATATTTGATATGTAGAATAAAGTGAGAGCTATTGATTATAAGAAAGCAGGATAGGCTAGGGTCAAGCAGCCCAGTTGTATTCTAATCGGCAAGGCGATCAGCTACCTTATTATTCTTAATCTTAGTATGCCTAGGGGACCACTTGACTATAATATTGTAGTATTGTATTGCTTAATAGCATTTGTGGTATGTCTATTGAAAGAAGGTAATAGTATTTTCTTATATTTCCTAGATTATTGAGATGTTATTAATATATAATTATATTCATTTTTAGTAGAAGCAATTAATGATATTCAGGAGGTATTCTAGTTCCTGTTATATACCAATCGCCTCAGCATTAAAGATATATAATTATTTGTATATACAGCCATAGTCATTATTAATCTATTACTTATTATAGTAGATTGCAAAGCTGTACCCTATGCGGTAATTGTATTTATTGTATTATTCAAATTCGTTTGAAAACATAGAGTAATCTTTTTGAGAAATTAAATTCTACTATTCCTTAAATATTTTTGTAGTATCCTTTTTATCTATATTATTTATTGAATTGGTGTAATACTCAAAAAAGAAATATAATTATGAAAGTTTGAGATACTTGATGATAAAAATTATCTATCCTATTCTTTACAATTTTGTATTAAACCTTTTAAAGTATTTATGTTTTATTTTCTTTTTTCTAATATATAGCTTTAATCGATTTACAAGTAGATATTGTGTATTTATTGTTTGAAGCCGAAATAGAAACCTCAATCTGGCTTGCTTTAGTACAACAATTCCAACCAGAAGACTAGTTTTCTATAAAGAATGCAGTTATTAGGGTTGTTTTATAAACAGATAAAGCTCCTCATACTGTATTGTAAATCATCTTGCTAACTAGGTTGATATATTTCTTAATTCTAATGCTGATTAGAATATAGCCTGTATTTGAGTATTGTTTATATAGTCTATTAAATTATACTTCGGAGCTGAAAAGAACAATAAGGAGTATATAGGTAATGATTGCTTTTTACAAACAGGCTATAGATAATCTGTGGGTTGTATAAACTATTAATCGAATATAGAATGCAATACATATAGCTTTTGTAATATACATTTTGATATATTAAAGGAATATTAGATATTAATCGAAAAATACACTAAGCTAATATAAAATTGATTATATTCTACTAGTAAGTCCTAAAGAGATCAATGTAATAACCAGATCCTGATTTATCCTTATAGTTGGATTTGTAGTTTTATGCTTTCTTGATATATAGAATAACTTAAACTTTTCCAAAGCGAAAAGATCTTATTCTGATTTTCTTATTGTAGGATATATCAAACGGTTTAGTGAAGTATATATATATATTTATGAATAGGTTTCTAGATATATGATATATAGCTATATTATCAATATATTTAAAGCACTATGCTCTATCTTGATTAAGGAGCTCAGCAAGATAGAGAGTATATAGGATTGGGGAGAATAGTAATCCCTAAGGAATACTGTATATAACCAGAACATCCTATATTATAATTCCCTCAAGTCTTATACATATATATCTTTTAATTAGAAATAAGTTAACGAGTTATAAGAATATTATAGATTAATTCTGCTTTTTTATATATTATAAAAACTGTCTTTTAAGAAGTATATTATAAGCACCTTATATATTTATTATTATTAGTATAACTATTTTGCCAATTGTTAAAACAAGTTTAGTATTATGAATAAAAATAATTATAAGATCAATATTGGCTCTTTTCAATAGTGCTTTGTAATACTAAAAGCTGATAATATTATATCTTATAATTGTTTATACAATTTGACTAGCAATATACCTTTCTAATCTTTTTCTGATATATAATATCAATACAATCAGCCTTTATAATTGCGGGAACATTTTGTCTTTTTTATCAACTTTGGGTAATATAACTATTTCAACAAGTTTCTATTTGTTAAGATAATAATTGAGCCTAAGGCAAGCTATGAAGATCTTATGTATTACACTCTTAATATTAGGCTAATATGCTTTGAGGAGATAAACAATTATCTGATTAATTCTGAACAATGTGTTTCTGATTCCTATTATATATTTTTCTATTTTCTTTGTAATGATTATTCTTTTTATAATAAGATTATCTAATTACTCTATTTCTATAGAGAATTGTACTATAGATTATTCGATACTTTGAAATAATCGAATATTGTTATAAAGAATACTTCAGCTTTTCTCTAATATTAGTAATCTCTTAGCCTTTGATTATTAAAAGAGGGGCCTTAAGGTTTACTTCTGGAATTAGCTTATACTAATTTATAACTTTATATAGTTTCTAATTATTCTATATATCGTTTAAGCACTTAGTTTAATAGACTTGTTTTGATATTTATACAACTCTTTATAGATCCTACTGAACAGTTATTATTCTATTAATAATTCTAATTCTCCTGATTTGTATATATATTCAGTATACCTTTTTATACTTATTAGTTTATTACAGAAATAATTGATAGGGTTTACAGCCTTTCTGCTTTATAGCTTTTATAGAGATACTTAATATGCTTATAAGTTTGGCAATCAGTTTATTGATATTGTAGATAGACTGAAGGTTTGGATTGTGGAGGTTCGTTAAGCGGCTAGTTATTATATTTGTCAGATAGGGTAAATCTGAATTGTGTATTCGAATATACACTTGCTTATATTCAGAGATTCCTCTATTCGAGATAATAATAATTTGAGTAGCATAATCGGAGTTGTTGTACAAGTTGTTATCGATTATTATCATAGTGATAGCCAGATTGGAAAAGGTCAGGTCTAGAATGTATCCCTTTGTATACATAGGGGCTCCAGGAGTCTTGATATATTCTATTCCTTGTTCAATAGTTTATTATATAAATATATTACCTTGATTAATAATTACTATTTCAGGTTTCTATAGATTATATTTAATATTGAAGTTATCTTCAATAATCATACCAATTCCTAAAACGATCTTTAATCCGAGTATATATTCTATTATTAGTAGATTAAATAAAATATAATAAATATTAAGAATCGAGTATCCGTTAATATTGATCTAAAATAGGTTTCTACTTCCAGTCTGCCTTATTTATCTAACCTTCAAATTACCTTCTTTTTGTATATAGATAATTACTTGTAGCTTATACTCAGAGCTATTAATTACTCTTCAGATATCGATCGGCTGGTATTAGTTATATATAGCATGATTTTGGATACCGAGTTATTGTACAATTAGGGTTTTGGATATAGATAATATTCATATTAATCTTTTTAGCGATCTGTAAAAGAATAATATGATTAGAGTGTTTATATTCTATATTTGTTTATGCAATTATAAATCCCCTTTTTTTTTTTATGAAGTTTATATTAATTATATGATTTATATAGGGGTGATAATAGCTTTATTGGTGTTTAACTCACTTTTCTTATTTATTTCAAAATTAGAAGGTGAGAAGACTTTTTTAGTTATAATTATTATATTATAGTTTATTCCTTTGTTAGTATAATGCAGAAGGTTATAGTTCGGAGTATAAATCGGATTGTTGGAAGGGCCTTTCTCTAATCAGATCTATTTGGTGATCAGTTTATCAATTATTATTTATTCTTGTAGATAGTGATACAAGCTCTCAGCACAGAAGGTCTGGGGATAATTATTTGAGATTGTTTATTTTAGTGTTATAGTAAATATCTTTCCTTTATATATTCTTAAATCTTCTTTTGGTTAGTAGTTCTAATTTCTTTTATTTATTAATATATAAGTTTGATCAGTTTTTTATTAATTAATTATAATACTATAAATAATTGTTATATATAGATTGGAAAGATTCAAGGTATTCTATATACTGAGTAATTGTTTTGGTATTGCTATAGATCTTTCTGTTAGTGTATTTAGCAATCAGTTTTGTTTTATCTAGAATAGTGTATTGAGTAATAATATATATACAGATTGCAGTATAACTAGTATTCGTTAAAATTCTGTTGTAATTGGATACATTGCAATCTATCAAAAGGCTTCGAGTATTCGCTGATATTAAATAGTCGGAATAGTTTTACTGGCTTTTTGAGCTAATAATCCAGTTAACCTTTTTGTAAAAGGATTTATTTTATACTAGAGATTCTATATAAATCGGATTCTTTCTTGTTTACACCTTAATTTCTTTTTAGATAATTATATTAGGAAGTATTATAAGTGTATTTAATGTATTGTAAGGAACTTGAGATATAATATAATTGTATCAGGTTTTTGTAGCTTGAATATTATCTATATTGAGTATAGTAATCAGTTTTATATAATTATTATCTTGTAAGAGGTTTTTGCAGTCCTTTAATGCCTTATATCTCAAGATCCATCTCATTCTATTACAATAGAATAAAAGGATTAGTTCAAGCCTTAGCTTAAAAATTGCTTCTTTTATTTTTAATTATAGTTCAAAGAGGTTGTTGATAGTTATTTATTATTATTTCCCATTTTTATAAGGATTGTATGATTGTTTTGCTTTTGTTGTTTATACTTTTATAATATCTCTATTATCTTGAACGTGCTTGCCTTGATATTCTTCGATATTTGAAGCATTTTTCCAGTTTTGAGTGTATTAGTATAGGATTTAGTAAATTCCTCTATAGTTACTTTTATGATTGATATAAAGCTTTCTATAAAGGTTCGGCTTGTTTTATAATCTTGATTATACTATCGATATATACAGATCTTAGCTTATTAGTATAGTTCAATTCTGTTTTGTTTAAGGTTTTAATATATATATTGATTGTATTTGCGATTTTTTAAGGTTACTTATTGCTTTTCATTTTCCTTATAGAATTGATTGATTATTGCTTTATAAATAGATTATATATTATCATCTCCCTTTATATTAATTATTATTATGATCATTATCATTATTGTAAAAGCGATTGGGTTGCGACCCGGTATACTCAGCCGTGTAACAGAATGCTCATAACCACACATTAACGGCATCATGGTAAGCCCCTTGGGCTACTAGGCTTTATGAGTAATAATAAAGTAATGGATTATATATTTTGATGAGCGATTTTGTCAATGTATTGATTCTACTGAGTATAATTATTATTATTATTATTATTATTATTATTATTAGTAATTTTCAACCGGGCCGTATAGGCGAGCCTCCCGGGGGGCATTACGGTTGGGCTAACTGTGGGGTGATCTTCTAATTTATATGATCCTTTTTTTCTAGAAATAGGGTCTCAATACCCTCAGTAGCCTCCCAAGTGATAGCTAGTGCACTTGCACCTTTATCTCCGATCCTCTAAACAACCTTTGTGTATACTTTCCGATCTTTTATATAATATTTATTTGAAAGCTGTTTTATTCTATAAGAATAGCTTTTGTATACATTCTCTTACAATATAATATACCACATACTTCAATTTTCTTTTATATAGCTTTTCTAGATCTATCCCCTCCTACTCTCTACTTATATTCGCCTAGATCGATCGATCCCTTTTCTTCTCCCCTTTTATTCTTCTGATAGCGTTTTAGGGTATATACTCCTATAGAAGTCTATTATAATAATAAATTTAATGAATTTGACTGATATATACATTAGCTGTTTTAGTAGTTATTTTTGAATTGCCTGATTGCAGAATAGATATTTGGGCTTGATATCTAGAGGCCAGGTTTCATAGGTCGTAAAGACTTTGCAGCAGTATATAATTGCTTAGAGAATTTGAATGCATTGTATGAATAATAGATCATTACTTTTTTGTATTTAAATTGTTAATAATAGCTTTCGAAATCATTATATGCTGAGTGGATTGTTAGTATACAGTAAAGAATTGTTTGTGAGAATTCTAATTCCTTAAAACATTTGTTTGTGCTTTTCGAATCCCATTTCTAATATTGTTTGGAGAGTGTTGATATTTATTTGATCCATTATGCCTATATTGCCAATTCCATAACAGTTTTTGTTATAAAGCGGATACTGCTTGCTGTAGATCGGTTTGTATATCCTAAGGTTAATCTTCTTGTATTTTTATAACAAATACATTTACTTGCTTATTCCCCTCGATCCCTGTATAACCTAGTAACTATTTGATTTGAATCTGGTGTATTTACATCAGTTTATAGTATTTAAGGAAAGCCTATTATGATGTAATAGAGACTGTACCTCTCATTCCCTATATCATTGATATGCTATCGATATATATATAGATTTCCATTTGTTTTATACCGATAATATTGCTGATCGCTACTTGAAGGCCTCGGTATATCCCAATCGCTTTTGCGTTGAATATATGAGAGTTGTAATGTAATTTATTGTTTTCTTTATATATGACTATTTGTTCTTTATATATAATATATCTATATTCTATTTGCCTATTATCCTTATCGATTTATTCCGATCTATCAGAGAATATAGTAATCTGATTATGTATACGCTTGTTCTACTATTTCTGGAATTGCTCTGCCGCTATCTCTTTTATAAAGCTTTTAATGGGATCTATTCGATACCCTGATATATAGTAGGGCCCTGCTAAAATCGTTTTCGTGATTTGGGGAAGGCATTAGCTAATCACCTAGATTTTTGTTCTGACTAGCTGCAATGGCCTTCCTTACTGTTGGAGGAGTAGGTGGCTTTTATCTTTTAATAATAAAAAAAGTATTTTGGATCAATAGTTGGGTATAAAAGGCTATTTTTCATTTTATTTATTTTAATACTACTTCTGCTAATAGAAGAGCGCTATCCCTCATTATCATTATATTCAAAGTCGTTCGCCAAACTAAAAGGACTCCTCTGATTGTTATTCATAGGATCTTATTGATAGCTAGAATCGCTTCTCCTAATCGGACACTCACTACTACTGGTGTTCTGTCTCGGTGCTATCCAGTGGTTTTTGTTTGTCCTACATACCATACCTCTACCCTATAGAATAGGGCTAGGTATAAGCAAGTAATCACTGCTTTCCGTAAGGATGCTGCTGGGGGTCTGTTTGTAATCCGGGTTAGCCCTTGGATGTGATGAGCTAATTTCCGGTTTTTGACTACTCACATTTCGATATACTATTTGAATATAAGCTTGTAATTAAACTATACACCTAGCTATTGTAAAACTAATCCTGATATAATTGGAGAAATAGTATAATTGTAATTTATTTTGTATACCAGGTTAATAAAATGCTTGTACTGTATTATATAAATCATCTCCATCTTTTTGAATGTGAAGATTATTTTATTCCTAGTTTCCTAATAGAATATGCTTTTTATATCTCTTACTAGCATTGTAACGTTTTGTTGAACACTTGCCGATAATCGATATAAATAGATATCATCTGCATACCCGAATTGGAATTTAGAATCTTACTGAAATAGCTCTGCAAGATAAAGCATATATAGGACTGGCGAGAGAGGTAAGCCTTGTGAAATATCGCATTTCACTATACTATAACCAATTATTGCTTTGTTAAATCTAACTCTGAGTTGTTTTTGGATTAAGAAGGAGTCGATCAGAGTAATTAGATTCTGTAGGAATCTCTATTCTTTTATTCGTTTCAGAAGTCTGTTTTTAAGTAGAGTATCGAACACTTCTTATATATCCAGTGTAACCATTGTAATCTTATAGCTTTTGTTGAGTGTTATTTCTGTATCGTGAACGAATGACGCTATTAAGTCTATAGCTAATCGTTTTGGAAAGGCATTGTAGTATTATAAACTGAGTATTTCTTGTATTAAGGTTATTTATGCTAGATATCTTGCTATAATCCTTTTAAGGCTCTTTCTAATATAGAAGAGGAGAGCGATAGACTGTTATGATTGTAAAGATGTTTGGTCTGTCTTCCCTACTTTTGGTAGTATAACTACCTTTGCTTGTTTTTATACTGTAGGGAAGTAATTGAGCTGTAGATATTTATTGAAAATAGTATGTAGAATTGAGCCTATTTCTATCCAGATAGCCTTCAGTAGTCTCACTGTGATCCGGTCTGTCCCCGAGACTGAGTATAATAAAGATGATATATCAAATTTATATATTAATATATTAATATATTTACACATACTCCTTATTTATTTCCCCTGCCCCGGCAGGCTTAATCCTATCAAACCTTGTAACCACAGGAGGCTCCTATTACGCCGATGGCGATGCACACCCCTGGCATACCGAGCAATTCCTCAACTTAGAGGGCATTCCCCCTCTAAGTAGTCACTAATACCTTAGGGACTGATATACAGTTCTTATTAATTATAAGATTGCTTATAGGCTTTGCCTTTAATGCAATCAAGGAACAATTCGAAAGGATTAATAAGATAGAAAGGGAAAGATAGGAGATGATTGAGATATTCACAATACTAGCAAATAAGCTTATACAAGGGTTCCAAGACTAACAATACAAACTCGTTATGAAATTTAAGAGTATAATTATCTTTACTTTGTTAGGAGTAACAAAAACTATTCTTAATCAAAAAAGAAAGCCTGCAACGGAGTAATTATAGTTAGAAAGCAATTTGTAGAAAACCTATACTGATGCACTAAAAACTCAGATAAGATCTAAGACAGCAAGCCCTATTACAGGCTCCACTAATATAATGCGCTCTGCTTCTAATAGAAGCACGAATACTGAACGCTCGGGAGCACGCAGACTCAAAAGGGAGAATAATTGAATCGAGAAAACGATTCTTATAATAGCTAACGAGAAAGCTCTGCTTTCAGAAATTAGCCCATTCCTGTTTAGACTCAGAATAAAAGAGACAGTTACTGGGATTATACTAGCAGAGATCCTCTTTCTTCAGAAAAATAATACAGGCTGGATATTAAGATACAACTCTAATATTAACCAAAAAGAGATTATAAAAACAGAAAATGTTGAGCGGATATTTAAAACCCTTTATATAACAAATATATATAGATTAGAAAAATGATTTATATATACAGTCTCACAAATATTATACGATTTCTATTATATCGAAGGTGCTCCTACTCTTATACCTATTGAGCTTATCAAAAAGAAAATCATAGCTCAAATCGGCAAACAGTTAATCAATTATAGATTAGCATATAGCAGGATCAATCTGATTACTAAAAGAGCCATTTGGATTATTGGCTTCAATATTACAGTACCGTGGTTCCGACTATTTAATAATAATTCCTATTCGATTCTCTTAGATAAACCCTGGGAAATTCAATTTCACAGTACTGACTGTTTAGAATACTATAACCCTTTTATTTGTAATAAAACCTCAAGATACTCGATATACAATAAACTAAATACTGAGTATAAGAATGCACTTGTATATCAACAATACACTAGAGCAACTCAATATACTAATTATCATAGGCCCTTCCGCACTAATCATTCCAACTGTCCAGTTGCTCCTAGGGTCTATGTTAAACGATGGATCGTTCTGATTGTAAAGGAATTGGCTGTAGTTAGAATTATTAACAGAAAAGACTATAAAACGCTGTACAAAGCAGATACAAACAAAGTGGATTATATCCCTAAATCACCTTTGTCTTTTAGAATTACAATTATAGAAACCCTGGTTACTTTGGGAGCGAGGATTATAATATATAAAAATGAATATCTCAGTAAACACTTGTGTAGGTTTAGTATAAGTCTATCAATTACATTAATTGTGCTATGTATACATCTAGCTTGATGGGCCTTCTACAAGTGTCACAAAGCAATGAAACAACTCGACGTCAGGATAAAGTGGTTACCTGGATATATAAAGATCGAAGACAATGAGGAAGCAGATCGCTTAGCAAACGCAGGCGCAATTGGGCCTATGGACCAGGCAATCGACAAGCTACCAACAATCAGTGGGGTCCGAATAATCGTTCGTCAGAAGTGCCTACACGCAGAATCTATCTAATGGGAAGAGATGAACTCCTCTCTTTCCGTTGGCTATAAGGAATGGTCTTCTAGATACAATATAAAAGAGCCAAAAGAATTAATTCTACCAAAAGCAATCTTACATCAATTGATAATTATAAAAACAGGCCACAGCGATTACACTGCTTATTATTAGCGATTTGGTTATCAAAATAATAAGCTGGACTGCTTATATAGTAGTGCTAAGGAATCATATCACTTTTTTAAATGCACTATAAACAACCTAAAGTGTTCAGACTGGCCTTTTGCCTTTGTAGAAATGCAATCTAACAAGCAAGCGATTATATATATCAAGAAACTCTTATATATATCTAGCAAGCTTACTCAACTGATTACCGATTCAGAGTTTTACACTCAGATCTGTTCTAATTATTAAAGGACTTTTAGAAAGCAATAATCTTTTCAATAAAGTTTATTATCTATCTCTTATAAACTCATCACTCAACTAATTACTCGAATATATTATACTCTAAAAACCACAAACTCAATATATAATACAAAAGCCCTACTGCTCGACTAAACAAATAATAACCTATTCTTGCTTTTCCTTTTCTATTATAGAAATCAAAGCCTACAACAAGCCTATTCATTCAGAAACCAAGCTTTACCTCAACAACAATTCAAATCAGATATTCCCTTTTGGAAACAGAAGCGGATTGCATTTGTAGAGAAGCAAATAGCCCTTAGCATTGAAGTTAAATTGCTAAATTCGGTCGCGACAATCATACTGCTCAAATAGTTCCTTATCTTAGCACGTCTAAATATCCTTAGAGAGGTCCAAAACAGACGTTAATTAATATAAATAAATAAATAAATAAATACATCTAGCTTGTAACTAAAGCTAATGGAATTTCAATATAAAAGTTTTAACAGAAAAAGCCTTTACTTTAATAAATCTGGAAATGAATAATATAGAGACCTTTATAATAATAAATACTGTATCTAGATCCTCTTTATGAATAATACAATCAACAAGCATATTCAGAAAAACAAAGATCTCATTATCGCTTAAACAAATATAGGCTGGGGATATACAAATCATATTATATTATTATAATTAGCAACTAAAGCTTAGCTGGATATAATCTGTTTATAGAAGTTAAGACTATATTAGAATTTAATTATATAAAATCACAATATATATAATCAATATCAGCTAATTAATAATTAGAATCTCCAAAAAGACTTAAAGAAGAATAAACAAAGCCCTTGGATTATAATATATATATAAAAGATATACACTTAAAAGTAAAGCAAATAAATCGATTTGAAAATAGAGATCTACTCTGAATACAAGTTAATGGATACTCAATTCTGAATATCTATATTTATTTATTTATTTTTATTTATTTATATTAATTAACATCTGTTTTGGACCTCCCTAAGGGTATTTAGATATGCTAAGATAAGGAACTATTTGAGCAATATAATCGTCACAACCGAATTTAGCAATTTAACTTTAATACTAAGGGCTATTCACTTTTCTGTAAGTACAATCCGCTTTTGTTTTCAGAAGGAAATATCTGATTCGGATTGTTATTGAGGTAGAGCTTGATTTCTGAATAAATAAACTCGTTATAGACTTTAATCCCTATAATAAAAAAAAAGAAGTAAGAATAAGTTGTTATTTGTTTAGCCGAGCAACAGGGCTCTTATATTATATATTAGATTTGCGATTTTTAGAGTGTAATATATTCAAGTGATCAGTTGAGTAATGAGTTTATAAGGGATAGGCAGCAAGCTTTATTGAAAAGATTATTGTTTTCTAAGGGTTCTTTAATAGTTAGAATAGATTTGAGTGTAGAATTCTGAATTAGTAATCAGCTAAGTAAGTTTGCTAGATGTATATAAGAGTTTCTTGATATATATAATTGCCTGTTTATTAGATTGTATTTCTATAGGGACAAAAAGCCAGTCTGAATACTTTAGATTGTTTATAATGCATTTAAAGAAGTGATATAGTTTCTTAGCATTATTGTATAAGCAGTCCAGCTTATTATTTTGATAACCAAATCGCTAATAGTAAGTGGTGTAATTGTTGTGGTCTGTTTTCATAGTTATTAATCGATATAAGATTACTTTAATAGAGTTAATTCCTTTAGCTTTTTTGTATTGTATTTAGAAGACTATTCTTTGTAACTAGTAAAGAAAAAGGAGTTTATCTTTTCTTATTAGGTAGATTCTATATGTAGGCATTTCTGATGGATAATCATTTAGATCTTATTGATTGTTAATAGTTTGTTAATTATCTAATCTATAGGTTTAATTGTGTTTATATTTGTTAAGCAATCTGTTTCCTTATTGCTTTCAATCTTTATATATCTAGGTGACTACTTTATTCTGATATCAAGTTATTTTATTGCTTTATGATATTTATAGAAGGCCCATTATGTTGTAGGCAGTGCGTTTCCGTGTATACCCCAGATAACCGATGTACTGTCAATACACATCCAAATCCGGTTGTTCAAGGGATCTTCAAGTATAGTGATTAGATACTCCAATCCGCGCCATACTCCTATCGCTTCTACATCGAATACATGTGAGTCGCTTCGGATCTGCTTAAATCCGAAGGCTATTTGAATGCCATTGCGATATATTGCATATCCGTAGCCAACACAATGTTTGCGATCAATGGTTTGTTCTAATCCGTTAGAGAAGATTGTCCTGAATATCTATAAAGTTTTATATACTTTGAATATTATTAATTATATTATATATTTAATCTCAAATAAATATACAATTATAAAAAAGAACTTTAATATAAAGCACAAATTATAAAAACCGGGGGTGATTGTAATCAATCAAAGGATACAGCTCATAATATAAGCAAACGAGCAGGGTATAGAGTTTATAGATACTCTAGGTATACCCATCTACACAAAGGGTATATATTAGATCTAACCTTCTCCAATATACTATTCGTTTATACAGAAGTATTGGAAGAACTCCATTATGGATTTGATCATACTACTCAGATTACCAATCTAGCAAATTATGGAATAATAGAGTGGGATCAATATTATTATTGGATAAAGAAAGTGAATTTACTGAGATTAGATAAACTGATAGCCAATCAGCTAGCTCACCTCAGTAATATAAATATCCAGATTATAATCGAAATTGAGATTTATATTAATGAGCTTGCAAAAGTGCTAGATAAATCGATTTGAGTGATTAGCAAAATTGATTAAAAGGTAAGGAAAGTCTTATTATAGTAAATAGATGAGTGTAAAGAAGCTTATTGAGTATATATAAAAGCATAGAGAAAAACGGACTTGAAAGAAAGACTTATATTACACACTTTTTACAAAAGTAATACAACAAGCCAAAAGATTCTATTAAATTATACATCTAGATAGAATCAAGAACAATAAAGAACTCTATCAAAATAATGAAATGACATAAGTTAACCCCCGAAAGTAATGCGAAATCCCTCTCCCTAATAATCAGTGAACAGGAGATCTATAATACAAGAAAGTACGGATGCACTCGCTGATAAAGGGACAAGAAAATCAGCCTCAGGGCATGCGAATCGATCTACAGCAAGCGGTATCCGCTCTATAGCAAAAACTGCTATGAAATCGACAGTACAGGCATAGTGGATCAAATAGAAACCAATACTCTTCAAATAATATCAGAAATGGAATTCAAGGAGTATAAACAAATACTCTAATGAACTAGAACTCTCACAAGCTATTCTCCATCACATACTAGCGATCCGCTCAGCATATAGCGATTTCGAAAGCTATTATTAATAATTTAAATACAAGGAAGCAACGATCTATTACTTATATAGTGTATACAAATTCCTTAAGTATATCGTATACTACTACAAAGTCCTTGCAACCTATAAAACCTAGTCCCCAGATATCAGGCCCAAATACTCATTCTGCAACTGGGTGGTTTAAGAACGATTACTGAAACAGCTAATATATACACTAGTCAAATTCACTGAATTTATTGTTATAACAGATTTCTACAAGAGTATATGCCCTAGAACATTATCAGAAGAATAGAAAAAGGAAATGAAAATGGATTGACCGATCTGGATGAACACAAATATAGAATAGGAGGCGATTGATATAACAAGGCTATAAAAAACAAAATCGATATATATAATATACTATACTACACTAGAATATATACAAAAGCTATTCTTATAGGATAAAGTAGCTCTCAATCAAAACATTATATAAAAGATCGGAAAGCGCATACAAAGGCGCTCAGAGGATCGGAGACAAAAGCGCAAGCACACTAGCTATCGCTTGGGAGGCTATTAAGGGTATTAAGACCTCATTTTTAGGAAAGGGGAATTATGTAAATTAAGATTATCCCGCAGTTAGCCCAACCGTAATGCCCCCTGGGAGGCTCGCCTATACGGCCCGGTTGAAAATTACTAATAATAATAATAATAATAATATAATACAAGAAAGAAAGCGGACACCCTATTTACAGTGATTCTGGATCGATTCAAGATGGATAATAATTTTCCAAACGATTCACTATGTAATTAAATACACAAGGGGACCCTCCTCTGGAAAAGAACGATTTTGATTGAAAAGGTAGAAAAGTATGTTATAGAAGCTTCATATACTGTACCAGGAGTGGATCGAGCTACTGTACACCTCCTTAAAACATGCTGACTGAGCGTCAAATCACTAATCCGGGAGATATTTGTATTATACCTAGCTTTAAACTATTACCCCAAAGGATGGAAGCTAATGGAGGTAATAATAATTCTTAAGATAAATAAGAAAGATAAAACATTACCACGGTCATAGCGATCAATAACTCTAATCTCTTATATCGAAAAGGGTCTCGAATAATATATAGCTAGCCAAATATTTTGAATAGCTTTGAGATATAAAGTAATTAGCCCACAATACTATAGAACACTCCCTAGAAGATTAGGAATAAATCTAACAACTGTCTTTATTTACAATACAAAGCTTGTATTAGCAACTAGCAATATAATTTCGATTATTATTATGGATGTACAGAGAGCTTTTGATGTTTTCTTAAAATATCAACTCTTAAGCCAATAATCAAATAAGGATAACCAACTTTATTACTCAAACTAATAAACTTATTTCTTATAAATAAAAAAGTTAGAGTGAGACTCGAAGGCATTACAATTGAAGAATATCTAATGATATATAATACTTCTCAGGGGTCCCCACTATTATCTATACTCTATATACTCTATCTTGCTAAGCTCCTCAATCAAGATACGAAATTCCGTTTTGACTATACAGATAATATTGCAATCTATTACTCTTCCAAATATCTCTTTACAAATACTAGAATCCTGTAATAACAAGTACAGCAAATCATTAGATAGGGTAAGGAGAACAGAATCCTATTCGCCCTTGAGAAATTCGAACTACTTTATATTACCAAACAATATGATATTACTAATCTATCTTTAATAATAAATCCAAATCTGATAATCATTTCAATACTGATTACAATAAGTGGAAGTACTTAGCCTACTTTAAGGTGACTGAGTATCTTCTTCGATCACTGGCTCTTATTTTTATAATATATCAAAATACATATAGTGAAAGCTATGAAAGTAGCTTTGTATATTAGATTGATTGCCTGTACTATACATAGGCCACTAGTTTTCTCTTTAAGAAAAGCAGTGATCACCTGTGTTCTCCTAATAGTACTATTCGGTATGGAAGTATGGTATACTAATAAACATAAGCCTAACCTAGGCCAAAGCAATCCAAGTATAAATATAGGCATAAAAGATTATCTCCATTATATTAATAAAGTAATCAATATTACTATAAGAGAAGCAATCCCAGTATACAAAACTATATCGATTACAGCTTTTATCAAAGAAATAGGCCTACCATCAGAAATAGTTGTACTAGAATATATCAAGCTGTGATTCGCATTCCAATTAAAAACAATTGATAATCAATACTTGCTAGTAAATTGTTTAAAGCTAGTAATACAAAAACGCAAATAAAGAGTAGGTATAGCAAAAGGGCCTCTTACAAGAATCCAGCGATTCAGCCATCTCATTTTAAAGATACAATACTCAAAGCTATTCTATCCGCACTTTTCGAATAATTACAGAACAAATCCAATAAAAAGATTAATCAAAGAAAAAGCAGTTCAAGCCTTCAAAGAATAATAGTAATAACTTCTACCCGAAGACTATACAATCTTCTCTAACAGATTAGAACAAACCATTGATTGTAAACATTGTATTGACTACGAATATATAATATATCACAATGGTATTCAAATAGCCTCCGGATTTAAACAAATCCGAAGTGATTTATATATATTCAATACAAAAGCAATAAAAGCATAATACGAATTGGAATATCTAATCACTATACTTGAAAATCCCTTAAATAGCTGGATCTGAATATATATTGACAATATATCAATCATCTAAGGTATACATGGAAATGTATTATTTATATACAATAAGCCTTTTATAAATATCACAAAACAATAAAACAACTCGATATCAGAATAAAGTAATTACCTGAATATATAGAGATCGAAAACAATGAGGAAATAGATTGCTTAACAAATACAGGTGCAATTGAGCCCATGGATCAGATAATCGATAAGCTATTAACAATCATGGGGTTCGAATGATTGTCTGTTAGAAGTGTTTATATATAGAATCTATCTGATGAAAAGAGATAAACTCCTTTCTCTTCGCTAGTTATAAGAAATAGTTTTCTAGATATAATATAAAGGAATTAAAGGAATTAACTTTATCAAAAACAGTTTTTATATCGACTGATAACTATGAAAACAGGCCATAGCGATTATGCTACTTATCATTAGCGATTTGATTATCAAAATAACAAGCTAAACTGCTTATGCGACAACGCTAAGGAACCATATTACTTCTTTAAATATACTATAAACAATCTAAAGTGTTCAGACTGGCCTCTTGCCCTTGTAGAAATGTAATCTAATAAGTAGGCGATCACATATATCAAGAAACTCTTATATATACCTAGTAAGCTCATTTAGCTGATTACTGACTCAGAGTTCTACATTCAGATCTGCTTTAACTATTAAAGAATCCTTAGAAAACAATAATCTTTTCAATAAAGTTTGTTGTTTATTCTTTATAAACTCAATTATTCAACTAATCACTTGAATATACTATATTTCTAAAAACCACAAATCCAATATATAATACAAAGCCCTATTGTTTGACTAAACAAATAGCAATTACTCTTGTTTTCTTCTTCTCTACCATAGGGATTGAAGCCTACAATAAGCCTATCCATTTGGGAACTAAGCTTTATCTTAACAATAATCGGATCAAATATTTTCTTCTAGAAACAGAAGCGGATTGTATCTACAAGAAACGAATAACCCCTGGCATTAAAGTTAAATTGCTAAATTCGATTGTGACAATTACGCTGCTCAAATAGTTTCCTTATCTTAGTATACTAAATACCCTTAGAGAGATTCAAAACAGACATTAATTAATATAAAAAAAAAAAAATATTAATATATTTATATACTTTATTATAAAAGGATTCTATATATTATTATTTCCATTTTTTATTATTTATAATTAGAATAGAGTATTCTTTATATAATTAAAAATAAATTAGAATTCTTATTTCAAAAAAAAATAGATTTATGACTTATTATATTAATATTTCGAAATTATTATTATAAATAAAATATAATTTATTATATTTATCTAAAAAGTTCAAATTGATAAACCGATTATAATTATATTAATAAGTTAACTAGATTATTTAACATAAAGCTATATATTATTTTAGTTAATAATCTATTTATATGTCTTTATTTAAAATTATTAAAGTAAAATTAAAGCTTAATAATATTACTCTATATTCTTTATTAAATTTGAATATATTTTAAATATAATTTAATTAATTTAGTGAAGAAGTGCAAACTATTTATTTAGTCATATGTAATATATTATAAAATGAAATAAATTTATTTTTAAAATTATAAAAAATAATTCATTATATTTCTGATAAGAATTTTGGATTTTTGTTATTAATAATATTTTTAAATATTTTTACTTTAAATATATATTTTTATTATTAAAATATATTCTTTTTTTTAATTTATATAAACGTTTTTATAATTAATAATATCTTTTGAATAATTTATATATATTTATTATTTTAATAATATTAACGTAACTTATGGTGAACCGGGTCATATGGGGAACCGGGTCAGGTACCTTTACACCAAAATTTGTATGTAAAGGTACTTAGAGCGACTTTTTATATCTCTATGGATATTAAAGATAATTTTAATTTTTTTGATAATTAGGCTTAACATCTAATAAAAATGTGGTATTAAAAGTAACAGAATACTTTTTAGTAATATTGTTCTTGAATTAATACGATTTTAAAAATTCCCATAGTAATTTTTGTTAGGCAAAAACAACAATTTGAAAGAAAACTTTAATATCTTTATTAAAAAGATTATATCTCTATCCAATTTTGTTATATTAAATATTTATATTGAATATATCATACTTCAAATATCGAAACTATATCTCTAGTATTTATAGAGTTATAAAAAATCGCTGTAAGTACCTTTACATACAAATTTTGGTGTAAAGGTACCTGACCCGGTTCCCCATATGACCCGGTTCACCATAAGTTACGTTATTATAAAATCAATTACAATAATATAAAAAGATACTAATAATATTAAAATAGATTACAATAATTTATATAATCTATATCTCTTTATAAAATATATTTAATACTTTCTATAATAATATAAATATTCTTTTATTAATACTAATATCTTTTTAATATAAAAGTTTTTTCTATTAAATTATAAACTTAATATATTCAAAGTGATTGTTTTATATAATAAATCGAAAATATTATAATATATTATATATAAAATATATAAATATATTAAATCTTTATTATTATTAATTCTATATAATAATTTATCCGAGGTATGGTACACAGGCCGAACGAAGCCAAACCGGGCGGGGGAAGCCGCTTGTGGTACAATGGTAAGCACAAGGCTGGGTAGTCACATTACCAAGGTCGATCGAGCGATCATCCTAACAGCAAAAAGAGTTCTATTTGCTTAGCGTACGACTTCGATCATTGTGATTCTAAGAGACTCTGAACTATTGCCCAATAAGCTAGTATTCGAATAGGTACGAATAAGATTTGCATTCCGATTCTATAAAGTAAACAAAAATCACTCACTAGTGATTCGTTTAACACAGATATTTCAATATAAGATAAACAATATCAATCTCCATAAACTAATCGAATTGATTCCGAAAGTATTGAAATCAATATTCTCCCTATTATATTTCTCCACAGGGAGCTATAGCAATCCTATAGAAAACATAAAGAAAAAAGTAGTTATATTTGAATTCACACAATAATAGAACTGTTTGCCTAATAATTATATCATAGTTTTCTCGGATAATACTGAATAGTATGTATTGAGGGCAAAAGATAGTTGACTATAGCTACACAATCTATTAGAAATAATTTCTAGTGGTATCCAGCCATAGAGCAATTAACTTGCTTTTATATATCTTTAATATTAAGATAGTAAACACTCTAAAAGATTTGGAGTATACTATCCAACTGAAATCGACTGGGCAGATCATTATATATATCAATAGTACTTAATCATCTGATATATTAAGAATAATATCTTCGATTTATCCTAATAAGCGTTTCTGCGTTATTATAAGATTATAAGGAATAGATAAATAATAATTCGATAATCACCTAAATATATGGAATTCTTGGAAATGAAAAGGCCGATTAACTTACTAATCTGGATGCTTATAATAGTTATATCAAAAAACGATAATTTATTGCTTTCTATTATTAGTGGGATAAGCTCAATAGTCAAACCCTTAGATAAGGGGCAGAACAAGATAATAGAAGTGAAATAAGGTTATCTTCGCTAGCCGATACTATTACTAGTATCTCAGCTATCAATCAAGGAATCTAAGGAACTTGTTTTTCCCTATTCTATTCTTTAGCAATTAGTGATATTCAAAACTAGATATAAGGACTTTGCATTCTATTATTGATATTTTCAGTATAATAATGTTATCTCAGAATATTTCTGTGAATATAGTAAAGAGCCTAAGCATTTAATGCTTTACTAATACTCTTATATTCAATTCGATCTGGGGTATACGCGGAAACGCACTGCCCACAATACAATGGGCCTTCCACAAGTATTACAAAGCAATAAAACAACTCGATGTCAGGATAAAGTGGTCACCTGGAATATAGAGATCGAAGGCAATGAGGAAGTAGATTGTTTAGCAAACGTAGGTACAATTAGGCCTATGGACCAGGCAATCGATAGCTATCAACAATTAGTGGGGTTTGAATGATTGTTCGTCAGAAACGCCTATATGCAGAATTTACTTGGTGAGAAGAGATAAACTCCTCTTCTCTGCTGGCTATAAGGAATGATCTTCTAGATATAGTATAAAGGAATCAAGGAATTAATTCTATTAAGAGTAGTCTTATATCGATTGATAGCTATAAAAAACAGATTATAGCGACTATATTGCTTACTATTAGCAATTGGTTATCAAAACAACAAGTTGGATTGTTTATGTAGTAGTACTAAGGAATTATATCATTTCTTTAAATGTATTATAAACAATCTAAAGTATTCAGATTGGCCCCTTGCCCTTATAGAAATGCAATCTAACAAGTAGGCAATTATATATATCAAGAAACTCTTATATACATTTAGCAAGCTTACTCAGCTGATTATTGATTCAGAGTTCTATATTCAGATTTATTCTAACTATTAAAGGACCCTTAAAAAGCAACAATCTTTTCAATAAAGCTTGTTGCTTATCTTTTATAAACTCATCACTTAATTGATTATTTGAATATACTATACTCTAAAAACTGCAAACCCAATATATAATATAAGAGCCCTGCTGCTCGGCTAAACAAATAGAACCCACTCTCGCTTCTTCTCTTTTACTATAGGGATCGAAGCCTATAACGAGTCTATTCATTCGGAAATCAAGCTCTGCTTCAACAACAATTCGGATCAGATGTTCCTTTTTGGAAACAGAAGCGGATCGTATTTGCAGAGGAGCGAATAGTTCCTGGCATTGAAGTTAAATTGCTAAATTCGGTCGCGACGATTACGCCGCTCAAATAGTTCCTTATCTTAGCACATCTAAATACCCTTAGGGAGGTCCAAAACAGACGTTAATTAATATAAATAAAAAATAAATAAAAAATATTCAATTCGATAACTGACTAAACAAATCCAGCTCAATCCTACAAAATACAAAAAGTGCAATTGACTATCTCTCTTTTTTTCTAAAGATTCTAATAAACTTTATAATCTTCCTAATAATCACTAATCACTTCAAGCAATTATGCTCAATCTCTTTATTATTATTATTATTATTATTAGTAATTTTCAACCGGGCCGTATAGGCGAGCCTCCCAGGGGGCATTACGGTTGGGCTAACTGTGGGATAATCTCTAATTTACATAATCCCCCTTTTCCTAAAAATGAGGTCTTATACCCTTAGTAGCCTACCCAAGCGATAGCTAGCGCGCTTGCGCTTTTGTCTCCGATCCTCTGAACGCCTCCGTGCGCGCTTTCCGATCTTTTATATAATGTTTTGATTGAAAGTTGCTTTATTCTGTAAGGGTAGTTTTTATATTATTCTAATGCAGCGCAGAATATTGCATATATCGATTTTATTCTTTATAGCCTTGCTATATCAATTGCCTTGCGATTCTATATTTTATGTTCACGCGAAGTAATTAATCTAGGGCCATGTCCTCTTTCTATTCTTCTAATAGTGTTCTAGGGTATATGCTTTTGTAAAAGTTTGTTTATAGCAATAAAATTCAGTGAACTTGAGTGGTGTATATATTAGCTATTTCAATAATCGTTCTTAAATCACCCAATTACAAAATGAATATTTAGACCTGATATCTGAGAGCTAGGTTTTATAGATTGTAAGGACTTTGTAATAATATATAATGTGCTTAAGGGATTTGTATATACTATATAAGTAATAGATTATTGCTTTTTTATATTTAAATTGTTAATAATAGTTTTCAAAATTGTTGTATATTAAGCAGATTACTAGTATACAATAGAGAATAGCTTATAAGAGTTTTAATTTATTAAAGCATTTATTTATATTCCTTGAATTCTATTTCTAATACTATTTAGAGAGTATTGGTTTCTATTTAATCCACTATATCTGTATTACCAATTCCATAGCAGTTTTTGCTATAAAAGCGGATACCACTTATTATAGATCGATTCGCATGCCTTGAGGCTGATTTTCTTATCCCTTTATCAGCGAGTATATCCGCACGCTCATTCCCTTTAATCCCTGTGTGGTCTGGCGATTATTTGATCTGGATCGAGTGTGTTTGCATTAGTTTGTGATATTTGAGGAAAAGCCCACTGCGATGTGATAGAGGCTGTGCCTCTCATTCCCTATATCACCAATATGCTATCGATGCACATACAGATTTCCATTTGTTTTATACCAGTAATATTTCTGATCGCTGCTTGAAGGCCTCGATATGCCCCGATCGCTTCCGCGTCGAATACATGAGAGTTGTGATGCAATCCACCGTTTCCTTCGCATACTACCGTCTGTCCTCTATATACGACATATCCATATCCTACTCGCCTACCATCCCTTGTCGGTCTGTTCCGATCTATCAGAGAATATGGTGATCTGATTGTGTGTGCGCTTGTTCCACCATTCCTGAAACTGCTCTGCCGCTACCTCTTTTGTAAGGCCTCTAGTGGGATCCGTTCGACACCCTGGTGTGTAGTGGGGCCCTACTAAAGTCGTCTCCTTGCTCAATCTCTTTAAAGATCCTTTAATCTTTTATTTTTATATTATTAATCGAAGCTGTACCTTTTTTGAAATCGCTTTCCTTTTTCTATTGCTATATATAAACTATATCAAATAAAAAACTGATAATATAGAACCCTTTAGTTAGTTACAAATCTAAACTATTTAGTATAAAGTGGGGTTGAATAATACTGATATTATAAATGGGAATAAATGGTAGATAAGTATATATAATACCTCTAGCTGCTTCTTTCTCGACCTATATTACAGCTATAGAAGAATGGAACGCATGGCTATGCTGGCACCCCCCGCTAGTATAGTCCATCCCTAGTACCCCCTGGGAGGTTGTGGCGAGCCCCTGCGGCTTTGCCCCCTGGATGTAAATAAAATAAATAAATAAATATATAATAATTTATTTCGGATTTCAAAAAGAAATATCATTATATTATTATATTAAATATAATTAATTAACTTATTTGTTTTTTATATTCTTTTAATCATTTATTCTAAAAGATTTTAATTATTTCAATTAATATTATTATAAAACTAAATAATATAGGATTTCTTTTTATTAATTGAATAAATAAAATTTCAGATTTTTTAAAACTTAAATCTAATATTTATATATTATTTATTTTATATAATAAATAAAATAAAGTGATTAGATTAATATTTTTATTTTTTATTTTATATCTAATTTTAAAATTAATATTAAATTAAAATTAGTTTATATATTAATATCATTATTATAATAATTAATTTCTTAGAAATTTATATTAATATATTATAATTTATAAAAGTAATTACATATACTATTATCCTATATACAATTCTAATCTGAATACAGCTAGTTAGCATAAACAAAAAGCAAATAGCTTTACAATTCACTTCATTATAATATATTCTAGAAATAGCCCAAGGGCTTATCATGATACTGTTAATGTGTGGTTATGAGCGTTCTATTGTATTGCTGAGCGTATCGGATTGCGACTTGATTGCTTTTATAATGATAATAATTATTATTATTATTATTATTAGTAATTTTCAACCGGGCCGTATAGGCGAGCCTCCCAGGGGGCATTACGGTTGGGCTAACTGCGGGATGATCTTCTAGTTTACATGATCCCCCTTTCCTAGGGATGGGGTCTCAATACCCTCAGTAGCCTCCCAAGCGATGGCTAGCGCACTTGCGCCTTCGTCTCCGATCCTCTGAGCGCCTCCGTGCGCGCTTTCCGATCTCCTATATAGTATTTGTTTGAAAGCTGCTTTATCCTGTAAGGGTAGCTTTTGTATACATTCTATTGCAGCATGATATGCTGTGTGCTTCAATTTTCTTCCACGAGCTTTTCTAGATCTATCCCCTCCTACTCCCTGCTTATGTTCGCCTGGATCAATTGATTCCTTTCCTTTTCTCTTTCTATTCTTCTGATAGTGTTTTAGGGCATATGCTTTTATAGAAATCTGTTATAGCAATAAATTTAGCGAATTTGGCTGGTGTATGCATTAGCTGTTTCAGTAGTCGTTCTTGAGCTGCTTGATTGCAGGGTATAATGATAATAATGATCATAGCAATAATCAATATAAGGGGAAAGAATAATATATAATTTATTATTAAAGTAATAACCAATCAATTCTATAAGGAAAACAAAAAGCAACAAGTGATCTTAAAAATCGCGAGTGTAATCGATGTGTATATTAAAACTTTAAGTAAGATAAAATTGAGTTATATTAATAAGCTAAGATCTGTATATATTGATAATATAATTAAGATTATAGAATAAGCTGGATCTTTATAGAAGATTTCTATATTAATTACAAGAGCAACTATAAAGGGATTTACTAAATCCTATATTAATATATTTAAGATTAGAGAAACGCTTTAGATATTAAAGAGTATTAAAGCAAATGTATTCAAAACAATAGAGATATTATAGAAGTATAAGCGATGGAAGCGAAATAACTATACAATTCTTATAAAAATAGGAAGTAGGCAACAAATGATTGCTAATAATCTTTTCGAATTATAATTGAAAATAAAAGAAGCAATTTTCTGGGCTAAGGCTTGAATTGATCCTTTTGCTTATTGTAATAGGATGGGGTGGATTTTAGAATGTAAGGTATTAGAAGATTGTAAGAATCTTTTACAAAACGATAATTGTATAAGGCTAAATTATTACATTTAGTATGGATGATATTCAAACTGCGAAATCTAGTATAATTATATTATATCCTAGATTTTTTATAATATATTAAGCATATTTACAATACTCTCTAATACGATTATTCGAGAAGAAATCAAGGTACAAGTAGGAGAGAATCCGATTCAATATAGAATCTTTAAGTATAGAATAATTCTTTTATAAGGAAGGTTAATTAGATTATTAGCTTTAGTGTGACGATTCAGTCCCTTTCAGGTTTTTCCTTTCTCAGTCACTTAGCTTCTAGGACCTTAGCCTAGCACGTGACTCATTGGTATATATAGTCCGGAGCCCTTATAGTTCTTTTCTTATTCTTTTCTTCCTTCTTTAGTTTTAGATTTTAAGGTAGAATTGAATCCTTTTATAACAGTTCTTTATATTATCTAAAACTCACTTATATAAGCCTCTGCCGGTAACAGCATACCAAATAATATCTCACCTTTTCCTAGGCTACCCAAGTATTGATATTATATGATTAGAAGAATCTATATTAGAAGATAAGGAAACATCTCTAAAGGATGGTTAACTAATAATAAGTCCTTTAATTCTTATATAATTTTTTAAGAAGAATCGAAAAGAGTTATAAAGAAATGTATCCAAGCTTTTTCTTATAATTTTGAAGAATCTAATATAATTACAATCTTTTAAAGCAAAGGATTATTGCATACTTCTTTTTTTCAAGCAAAAACTGCTTTTTTATTTCAATCTCAAATCAGTTTGTTATTCTTAATAATAATAAAGAGATTCGGATTCCTTTATTTCTGAAATAATTATATTACAAAAGATAAAGAATTAAGTAAAGAAAAGCCCTTTGCCTAATCTAATAATCTTCTCAATCTTATTATTTAGTAAAATACTATTATTACTGAATTGAGATTGGAAATCAACAATATTCGTATTTCTTACTTTTCTAAGATAACTTCAGAATCGATTTCTTATTTTTCAGAAAGCTTTATATCAGTTAGTCCTTGATACAATTGAATCTATAAATTCTATGGAAGTTATTATATACTCTTTATACAAAAGGATATTTATCTTATTCCTAATTTAATCTTTTCTCAACAATCTATATTTGATAAGCAAGATATAACTTTCTTTACTCCTTATAAGAATAGAGAAGATCCCTTATTTTATAGAAAAGCTTTCGAATAGCAAAGCCTTGAAGCTCAAATTATAGAAATATCTGATTGAATATAATCTGAAATAATATATATATGCTTTTATTAGTAAAAGGCAATATAGAATTTACATTAGCGCTAATATCGAAGGTATAGCTTGTAATCACTTGCAGCCCCTACTTCTTGATTCATTTTCCAAATATAATGTACAAGGATTAATTGAAGTCGCTATATAAGTTACTATTAATCCAGTCGAGCAACAAGTAGTATTAGATTAATACGAAATATTGAGATAAAATACAAATCAGCCATTTTGGGAATTCTATCAAAAATTTCGATAATTAGCCTAATATTACCGGAATTCAAGATAGCTCTATTCTTCTCAATAGCTTTCGAATCGAATTAATATCAAATTAGTATATACTTATATTACAGAGTTCGCTAATTTTCGAAATGTTAATGATTATACAGCTTTTCTTCAAATTTATGATGTGAATTATTAATCTATTAAAACTAGGGAATATACAATCACATTAGCCACCTGATCGAACCCTGCTAACAACTATACAACTACTTCACAACAGTCACGCTCTATGTTTAAGACTAATCAAGAGATTCTACAATATTCTGCAAATACTATTCCACCCCGTTTATTATCGAATCATCGATCCAATATAGTTTCCATCTCGAATAATCCTTATTATAATTCCCAATCTTGGAAATCTAATGATCCAATAAGAAATTCGATTTCAGTTTAATTCAATTCCCGAATTCAAGAGATTATCGATATTGATAAACTTTTTTGGCAATCTATCGGTACCTTTCCGATATTTAATATTTAGTGGATTTCGCTCAAAAAGAAGAGTAATTAAATACAAAGCCCCCAAAAGACGAATTTTAGGAAAAGTCTCTTTTCTAGAGTATTTGAGAGATATAAGATATCTTGATTTATAAAACTAATAGGAGATTCTTATATAACTATTCCTTATACGATTTTGAAATAAGAAACTACTTTTCAAGTTTAAGCTCTTATTACTCCAAAGCTAATAACTATGTATTTATTGATAAAACCTTTTATAACAAATCTCCTTAGTATTTATTATCTTTATTGCTAAACTACCCGCTCCAATACCTATCAAAAAGTATAATAGCATTATAGATAAACAAATTATTTATTACACTCATTTTATACTTATAATTGATAAATATATTCAATTATACACTCCTTTTCTAATTACTATTCTTTAGAATAATAATATTATTCTAAAACAATAATAGCTAGCTGAGTATTCCCTCCTTTTTGATTATAAAAAGCAAAAACTACTTTAATCCTATTCTTATTCTCTAATTCTTCTTTCGTTTTCAATTATATTCTCTTTTAGAAAAACCTCAAATCTAAGCTTCTAGATTCAATGATATAATTAAATACTGAGCGAAAAGATTGAAAGTTAGATCAATATTAAAGAAAACGAAAATCCCTATTCTTAATAATATATATTATTCTTCAAATCTAATTTTATAAGTTAATTTTGATTATGAAATTATTCTTTCGAATAATTCAATAGAATTCAATATATTCCCTAATATCCAAATATTAAAAATTCCTTTTTAAAAAACTTCAAAATCTTGAAATCTTTAAAGAGAATTTCGAAAAGACTTCAAAAAAGATATTCTTAATTCTGATTATTATTGATAATATTTTCAAGAAATCAATAATTAAAAGTATCAAGCAAATAAACAAATTCTGAAGAATCTATTATACAAAATCTTAAGGATAATTTATTTATATCTATATCTTATAAAAAATACTTTTTTATTCTGTATTCCTTAAATAGCTTCAAAGCGCTTAATCGAATTGCTTTCATTATAGGCCCTGTATTCTATTTGATCTATATATATTGATAAAAATAATGAATTATTTATTAGCTCTTTTTACAAAATTAGTGAATTAATTGATTAATATTCTAAAGAGGAAAGATTAATTAAATTAATTGATATTGTATTAACAAGACTTTCGTTCTAGCCTATTTGCAATGCCTGTATAGCTATATACTTGTTACTAGCCTTATTATCTACACTAAACACAGAACCTTTTATTCCATTAGAATATAAAGACTATATCAACATATTCTTGAAAGCTGAATTGGATATATTATTACCACATTGATTATACAATTATAAGATTTATTCTTAAAAGTAATAGTGAAAAAGCTTTCAAATACAACTCTCTTATAAGATATCTCTTGAAAAGCTTAAAATAATTAAGAAGTATATTATTAATAACCTTTATAAAGACTTTATTAAATCTAATCAAGCCCTGTTTACAATCTCTATCCTCTTTAGAAGAAAAGCGAATGGAAATCTTCGACTCTATATCGATTTTCGTATACTGAACTCACTTACCCCAAAAGGATCAATACCCTCTCTTTTGATTAACGAAATCCTTGATCGCCTTACTAATACTAAGATTTTCATCAAACTCAATATCCATCAAGTATCTATTGAATTAGAATAAACTCTCAATCCAAAGAATATATAACTTTCTGTATGGTTATAGAGCTTACAAATACTGTATTTTCCTTTGATCTAATCAATAATCCTACTATCTATTAACGTTATATAAATAACATTCTTTTCAATTACCTTAATGATTTCTATATAGCCTATTTAGATGATATCTTGATTTACTCTTCAAATCCTTTAGAATATCAGATCTATATAAAAAAGATCTTATAATGCTTAGAAGATGCTGATCTCAAGCTGATTTAAAGAAAAGTAAATTTAGTATTACTTATATTAAATACCTTGACTTTATAATCTCTATAGAAGGAGTTGAAAGTAAATCCTGAGAAAGTTGCTATTATATGCAATTGGGCATATCGATTATAGTTAAAGGAATCCAGGTCCTTTTTTAGGATTTTGTAATTTCTATTATCGATTTATACACAACTTTAGTATATTAGCTAAATCTTTAATTAATCTAATCAAAAATAATATCCCCTTTCGATTCGATAATAATTGTATATATTACTTTTAATATTCTTAAAACTCTCTTATCTTTCTTCTATTCTATAATATTATCAATAAGACCCTTGAATATATATTGGAACAAATATTTTAAATAAAATAATAATAAATATTTTCTTGTAAAATATAATAAAGATTAGCTATTTATAGAATTCTATTCGAAAACTATAGCTTTTACTAAGTTTAATTATAAAGTTTATAATAAAGAGATACTTTCTATTATGAAGTCCTTTAGATATTAGCATACTGAACTTATTAGTATATTATACCAAATTCCATGTTTATATCGATTACAAAGCATTAGTCTATTTTATAATTATAAAAGCTTAAATTCCTGATAAATATAATAAATCAAACTTCTAATGGACTATAATTTTGTAATATATTATTATTCAGGAAAAGACAATCTATTAGCCAATACTTTTATTCACTATATCGATAAACTCGATAACCAAAATCAAAAGAAAAAGTTACAATACTACCAGTAATTCCTGAAAGACAATCAAATCGATCCTTTTATTCTAGTTTACAAGCTTTGATCAGATCCTATCAAAAAAGCTTTTATCCGAATCCTAGATCTAATTCCGATTTTCTTAGTTTTATAGATTATCACTTGTATTTTACTTACTAATTGCTATACTCCTTTTTTAAAAAATCTTATAAAAACAAATATAGAAAGATAATAATTATTTTAGCCTTGAAAATGGACTATTATTATATAAAAACAAATTAGTGATTTTAATACAAATAATTTTTATATTCTTTTAATTCGAAAAGTTTATAATAATATCTTTATTATATATTCAGATATTCGAAAAACCCTGAAGTTATTAATCGATTGCTATTATTAACAAGAAATCTTTTAAATAATAGCTTAATACTATTGAAATTGCAATACTTATTACAGAATAAATATCCCTCAAGATAAAACCCCTGATTTGCTATACCCATTACTAATACCAAACTAATCCTAAGAATATATTACTATGGATTATTATAGCTTTAATAAAGACAAATATGGATATAACAATATATTTATTATTATTAATCAATTTAGTAAACAAGCTATCTTTATCTTTATAAAAAGATAATCGATTCAATTATAGTAATCAAATTATATATTTATTATATTTATCATTATTTCAATTCTTCTCTTTTCATAATATCCAATTATAAATTCCAATTCATATTAAGTTTTTAGAAAAAATTTTAAAAGATTCTAGATATTAATATTAGCTATTCAATTATAGATTACTTTTAAACTAATAAACAAATTAAGATCTATAATCAATATCTTTAAAAGAAACTCTAACCCTTCGTTTTCTATTATCAAGATAATTGATTAGAGCTTTTATTGATAATAAATTATGCATAATTCATTTTATCTCATAATTCTCTTAGTAATATTTTTTCATTTGAAGTTGTATACAGCTATCTCTTACAAACCTCTTGGGATTGAAAATTCTATAATACTGAAATTAAGGATAAGCTTAATGTAAATGAAGCTTGCATTATAGCTTAATGATATTATAATATATGGAAACTCATTATAAAATATTTTATAAACATTCAAAAAAGAGCCCAGCTCAAGACTAATATATATCGATAACCTATTGATTTCAAAGTAAGCGATTTTGTATAATTTGATATATAATATTATTGAACCAAGCGCTTTTCAAAAAAGCTAGATTTTCCAATAAATAATAAGTTTCTTATTATTAAAAAGGTAGGGTATTCCTTCAAGCTAATACTATCAGATATAATGAAAATTTTCGATATATTCCTAGTTAAAAAACTATGAAAAGCTATGAATAACCCTTTTTCTGATCAAATAAATAATCCTGATTCTTCAATCAATATTATTAATAAAAAAGAATAAGAAATCGAATAAATCATAGCTTTAAAGAATACTTGTAATAATATTTATTATCAAATATAATAATATAATTATAATATTGATCTTATCTGGTATATTATTAATAACTTTAAATATTCTTTTTACAAACTCAAAAAGTATTATCTAACTAATCAAAACCTTCCCGGCCTGCCTAAGGTATTATCTCAATAGCTGAAATATTATAAAGATAGTAATAATAAGTATAATAATATTGTTAGAAATAAGAAAATGGATAAATACTCAAGGGCAAGCTTTTTTCAGATAAGGGGATAATATAACGATTTAGTCCCTTTCAGATTTCTTTCTTAATTATTTAGCTTTTAGGATCTTAGTTTAACATATGACTTATTGGTATATATAGTCCGGAGCCCTTACAGTTCTCTTCTTATTCTTTTCTTCCTTTTTTAGTTTTAGATTCTAAGGTAGAATTGAATCCTTTTATGACAGTCCTTCACATTTAGAAAGCTAGTAAAACCATTCCGATTATTTAATATTAACAAATATTCAAAGCCTTTTGATAAATCACAATGCTTTCAACTATAATAATATTTTAATGAGTGCTAGCTATATTGTAATCTATATATATGCTATTACTTGGTATACTACTTTAGATACAATAAATTAACTGCTAAATATATCAATGAAAAGATTTATAAGTAATATCAAAACAATGCTTAATATATAGAATGCTTTAAACCTTTCCAATCTATATACAACAATTGTCTAATGATATTACAATCAGTTAATGGAAAACTGATTAGGCTTATATATCAACAAATAAAAGAAATCAGAACCGCTGGCTGAAAAAAGATTTAGGAAGTATATAAAGAAAAGATACTTATTACAATATCAAACAAATAACCTCAAGTGATTATTTTTAAACCTTTTGTACTAAAAGTCTGCATTATTGTTTACAAGAACAAATAGTAATTGGTAAATCAATTATTCAAACAGGTCCGATTAGGGGAGGGCCCCTTTAACAATTCGATTTATATTCTGGACTGTAACTCTCTGTATTATATTAATAAAGGGATAAACTATAATATAGTAGTTATAATTGAAAAAGCCTTCTCACCTTTTAATTCTGAAATGAATAAGGAAAGTAAGTTAAATGCTAATAAAGCTGTCATCATTTTTATATAAGTTGTACAATTAATACAAATTCAATAGGGAAGAGGGGGCTTATGATTATATAAGTGAATATGAGGTGTGGATACTTTAATTATATTATCCTCCTATAAATCACTGGAAAGACTGATATGAATATCATCTGTATCCAAGAACCCCAATTGTACAACAATTCAGCAACCCAAAATCATATTGTATACAATTAATACCAATCAATCGATATCTGGAGAGCAACTAATAATCCTGAGTGTAGACTACAAGTAATCATTTATATACAAAAAGAAAGTGATTTGAAGATTAAATAAATAAGACAGATCGGAAATAGAAACCTACTTTGGATTAATATTAACAGGTACTCGATCCTTAATGCCTATTACGCCCTATTTGATCTACTAATAATAGAATATATATTCGAATTAGAGATTGCCCTAAAGACTGATATAATTATTGGAGATGATTTTAATACTAAATATGATCTATAAGAACCCAGAATAGCAACTACCAATCAAGGCGATACACTTATATAATGAGCTGCCGAATAGGGAATGGAGTATATCGAAACTCTCAATGCCCCTATATATACAAAGGGATACATACTAGATCTAACCTTTTCCAACCTGATTACCACTATAATAGTAATCGATAATGATTTATATAACAATTCCAATTATACCACTCAAGTTACTATCATCTCGAACAAAGGAACCTCTAAATACGAACAAATGTATATCCAAATACACAATTCAGATTTACTCTGCCTAACAGGTATAATAACCAACCGCTTAGCGAACCTCCAAAACCCGGATCTCCAGTTTACCTATAATATTGATAAACTGATTATCAGACTTACAAGTATACTAAACATTTCTATAAAAGCTATAAAACAAAAAGGCTGTAAACCCTATTAATTATTCTTGTAATAGATCGATAAATATAAGAAGGCACATCGAATATATATACAAATCAGAAGAACTAGAATTGCTAACGGAATAGTAATTGTTCAACAGAATCTATAAAGAATTGTACAAATATCGAAACGAGCTTATTGGACTAAACATCTGAATAATATACAGGATAATCAGAAACTATACAAAATCATAAACTAGTATAAGCTAATTCCAAAAGCAGACCTCAAGATTCTTTCTTTAATAATTGAAGACCAAAAGATTATTAATATCAGGGAAAAAGCCAAAGTACTTTTTATAACAATACTCGATTGTTTCAAAGTATTGAATAATCTATAATATAATCCTTTATAAGAATAGAGTAACCAAACAATTTTATTATAAAAAAGAATAATTATTGTGAAAGAAATAGAAAAATATATAATAAGAGTTAGGAGTATATTACCCAAAATCGATTAGACAACTATTCGCTTTCTCAAAGTATATTGGCCTAATATAAAGAGTATAATATATAAGATTTTTGTAGCCTGTCTTAAGCTTAACTATTATTTCAATAAATGAAAACTTGCTGAAATAATCATACTACTTAAGATTGATAAGAAGAATAAGATATCCCCGAAATTATAAAGGTCAATTACATTGATATTATATTTTATTTATTTATTTATTTATTTATTTATAGTGATTAACATCTAATATCTGACCTCCCAAGGGGTATTCTAGACGTACTAAGAAGCGGGCCTACAGGCCGCTAGCGTTCCAGCCGCTTATAGTAGTGTAATGTTAGCTAATCAGGGGCTTGTTGCCTCTGGTATTCCCCCGCTCAGTACCGCTTATAGCGATCCTACAGCTGTTCTGTCTAAGGGTTTGTGGTCCTGTTTTAGAGGACCTTGTTTCGTATGCCATTCGAATGTTGGCGGATGATTAGATCGATCGCTGTCGATTGGGAGAGCGCTCGGAGCGTTTATAGCTGTTCGATACGGGTCTTAGGTTGATTGGGGTGGAGAGCTTATTCTCAGAATATTGAAATAGATTAGAATTTATATAGTTTCATATAGTTTAAGCATATCCTAGTATAGAATCTGGATTTAATAAGAAGATTAATAAAACTATATTGTATTCACAAAATATGATTAACATATACTATCACGTCCTATTTGGATCGAAATCGATTTGGTATAAATAGTTAGTCGCCGCGCATCTGATTATTAATTGAATATTGAAAGAAGTATAATGGGCTTTTTTCAATCCTATATATACAAATATTCATGCTATTTTCATGATTGAATCTAATATGATAGACTGCAAAATCATTATGTCCAATCTGTATCGCTATGAGTCTATATAGTACCCTGCAAGAAAACTTGAAGTTTTTCGATTTCGAAATATCATATATCGGTTTCTATATATTGTATATTTCGGAGATCAGGCCCCTTTTTTCCTTCTACTATCTGCTTTCGGAATGCTGATATTTGGCATGTAGGATAAAGCGGGAGCTGCTGACTATAAGGAGGCAGGATGGGCCAGGGTCAAGCGGCCCAGCTGTACCTTGATCAGCAAGGCGATTAGCTGCTTTATTGCTCTCAATCTCAGTATGTCTAGAGGATCACTTGATTATAATATTATAGTATTGTATTACTTAATAGTATTTGTAATATGCTTATTGAGAGGAGGCAATAGTGCTTCCTTGCATTCCCCAGATTACTAAGGTACTATCAATGCATAACCATATTCGTTCCTGGTAGGGACAATCAATAATGCTCAGGAGACGTTCTAGTCCCCGCCACACACCGATTGCCTCAGCATCAAAAACATGCGATTATTTGTGTATATAGCTATAACCACTATCGATCTGTTGCTTGCCACGATAGATTGCAAAACTGTACCCTATGCGATAACCATATTCATTATATTATTCAGACTTGTCTGAAAACACAAAATAGTCTTCTTGGAGGATTAAGTCCCATTATTCCTTGAATACTTTTGTGACGTTTTTTTTGTTCATATTATTTGTTGGATCGGTGCAACACTTGGGAGAGAAATGAGGCTGTAAGAGTCTGGGGCACTCGGTGGCAGGAATCGTTTGTCCCATTCTTTGCAGTTTTGTATTGGAACCTTTTAGAATACTTGTATCTCATCCTCTCTTCTTGATATACAGCTTTAATCGGTTTACAAGTAGGTATTATACATCCATTATTTGAAGCCAAAACGCAAATCTCAGTCTGGCTTGCTCTAGTACAACAATTCCAGCTAGGAGACCAGCTTTTACAAGGAATGCAATCGTCGGGATCATCTTGTAAACAGGTAAAGCTTCTTGTGCTGCATTGTGAATTGTCTTGCTGACTAGATTGATGTGTTTCTTGATCCCAGTGCCGACCGGAACATGGCCTGCATTTGGGCGTTGTTTGTATAGCCCATCGAACCATACTTCGGAGATATTGATATTATATATCAGAAAAGAACTAGAAAGATATATTGCCAATCAAATTGCATAGACAGTTATAAAATACAACATTATCAGCCCTCAGTATTATAGGGCATTACCGAAAAGAGCCGGTATTGATCTTATAGCTGCTTTTACTCATAATACCAAGCTTGTTTTAACAACTAGCAAAATAGTTATATTAATAATAATAAATATACAAGGTATTTATAATATACTCTTTAAAAAACAGTTTCTATAATATATAAAAAGCAGGGTTGATCTATAATACTCTTACAACTCATTAATTTATTTTTAATTGAAAAATATATATATATAAGGCTTAAGGAAATTACAATACAAGATTTTCCGGTTATATATAGTATTCCCTAGAAATCACTACTTTCCTTAATTCTGTATACCCTCTACCTTATTGAGCTTCTTAATCAAGATAGAGTATAATATTTCGAATATATTAACAATATAGCTATATATTATATATCTAAGGATCTATCTACAAATACATATATACTCTACCAAACTATTCAATGCATTCTATAATAAAGAGATTAGAATAAGATCTTTTTTGTTTCAAAAAAGTTTGAATTTCTTTATATATTAAGGAAGTATGAAACTATAAACCCGGCTATAAGGATAATCAGAATCTAGTTATTATACCAATCTTTTTAGAACTTATTAATAAAGTATAACCAACCTTATACTAGCTTGATATCTTTTTCAATCAATATTTAATATTCTTATAGCATATCAAAACATATATTGCAAAAGCTATATATATTACATTCTATATCCAATTAATAGTTTATACAGTCTACAGACTATCTACAGCCTATCTGCAAAAAGCAATCATTATCTGTATACTCTCCATCAGTCTTTTCGACTCCAAAGTATAGTTTAATGAGCTATACAAATAACACTTAAATGCAAACCATATTCCAATTAATACTAGGATCAAGAAACATATCAACTTAGTCAATAAAACAATTCACAATACAATATGGAGAGCTTTATCCATCTACAAAACAACCCCAATAATCATATTCCTCATAAAAGCTAGTCTCTTAACTGGAATTGTTGTATTAGAACAAGTCAGGTTGAGGTTTGTGTTTCGGCTTCAGATAATGAATATACAATACCTATTTATAAACCAATTAAAGCTATATTTTTTTATTTATTTATTTATATTAATTAACGTCTGTTTTGGACCTCCCTAAGGGTATTTAGACGTGCTAAGATAAGGAACTATTTGAGCGGCGTGATCGTCGCGACCGAATTTAGCAATTTAACTTCAATGCCAGGGGCTATTCGCTCCTCTGCGGGAGATTAAAGCTATATATCAGGAAAAGAGAATAAAATATAGATATACTGAAAGATCCCATTATTAGATTATAGAGAATAAAATAAGCAATCCTTATAATCAAGCATTTCAAACTTCTATAACTATATTTTTCCCCTAAGTGCTGTATTAATCTAATTAATAGTATAAGCAAAGAGAATATTATGAAAGCATTTAAAAACTAATAGAATCTAATTCCCTAAGAAGATTATTCTGTATTCTTAAATGGATTTGAATAATATAATAAATATAATTATTGTATAGAATACGGTTTTGCAATTTACTATAATAAGCAATAGGTTGATAATGACTATAACTGTATATACAAATAATTGTATATTTTTGATACCAAGACAATCGATATATAATAGGGATTAGAGTACCTTCTGAATACTATCAAATACCTTCATTAAGGCTAAATATAACTATATATTAATAACATCTCAGTAATCTAGAGAATACAAAAAAGTACTACTGATTCCTTTCAATAGGTTTATTATAAATACTATTAAGCAATATAATACTACAATATTATAATTAAATAATCCCTTAGATATATTAAGATAAGAATAACAAGATAGCCAATCGCCTTGTCAATCAGAATACAATTAGACTATTTGATTCTAACCCATTATGCCTTCCTATTGTTAGTAATTCTTATTCTATTTTATATACCAAATATCAATATTCAAAAAGTAAATAATAAAATACAAAAAGAGATCTGATCTTTAAAATGTATAATATATAGAAGCCAGTATATAACATCTTGAAGCCAAAAATCTCAAGCTTTTTTACAAAGTATTATATAGACTTATAGCGATATGGATCAGATATAATAACTTTACAATTTATTATATCAAATTCAATCAACAAAAATAGTATAAATATTTGTATATATAGGATTGAGAAAAGCCTATTATACTTTTTTCGATATTCAATCAATAATCAGATATACAGTAACTAATTGCTTATATCAAATTAATTATAATCCGAATAGAATACAATAATATATATCAATTACATTCTATAATTATAATATAGCTTTACTAACCTTCTTACTAAATCCAGATTCTATATTCGAATATATCCAAACTATATATAATCATATAAATACCAACCTGCTTTAATATCTCAAGAATAAGCTTTTCACTCTAATCAATGTAAAACCTGCACCAACCAATCATAAGTATTCCGAGTACTCTCTCAATCGATAACAATCGACCCAATTATTCGCCGATATCTAAATGATATATAAAACAAGGCTTTTTAAAATAGAATTACAAATCCTTAAACAGAATAACTATAGAATCGCTATAAGCAATACTAAACAGAAAAACACTAAAAGCAATAAGCCCCTGATTAGCTAACATTATATTATTATGAGCAGCTGGAACGCTAGCAGCCCATAGGCCCGCTCCTTAGTATATCTAGAATACCCCTTGAGAGGTCAGATATTAGATGTTAATCACTATAAATAAATAAATAAATAAATATAAAAGTAATTATTAATAAAATCTTATTATATTAAATGATATAGTTTACTTTATATAATCTTTATATTTAAAACTATTATTTTCAATTCAAATAATTTAATATTTTATTTTCATTTTCTGAAATTATTATAATAAAAAAAGAATTGGTTTTATATTTATATATATTAAATATTTATTAGTAATTTTATTTCCTTCAATATAATATAAAATAATATTTATATCTCAAACTTTAAAAATATTAAAATCTATAAATAAATATTGATTCAGATTTATACATATTAATGTTTGTTTTTCTCCCTCGCGGGGTACTACACAGACTCATAGCAATGCGGACCGGACACAGTGACTTTGTAGCCTATCACATCAGATTCAATTACAAAAATAGCACAAATATCTGTATATATAGAATTGAAAAAAGCTTATTGCATTTTTTTTCAATGTTTAATCAATAATCAAATATACAACAACTAACCACTTATATCAAATCGACTTCGATTCGAATAGGATATAATAGCATATATCAATTATATCCTATAAACACAATATAGTTTTACTAACCTTCTTATTAGATCCAGATTCTATATTAGAATATACTCAAATTATATAAAACTATACGAATTTCAATTTGCTTCAATACCCCAAGAATAAACTCTTTATTCTAATCAATTTAAAACCCATATCGATTAGCTATAAACATTCCAAGTATTCTCCCGATCGATAATAATCGATCTGATTATCTATCGACACTCAAATAGCATATAAAACAAGGCCCTCTAAAACAAAACCACAAATCTTTAAACAAAACAGTCACAAAATCGCCATAAATAATACCAAACAGAAAAACACCAAAAACAATAAGCCCCTAATTAGCTAACATTACATTACTATAAGCGGCTAGAACGCTAGCGGCCCGTAGGCCCGCTCCTTAGTACATCTAGAATACCCCTTGGGAGGTCAGATATTAGACGTTAATCACTATAAATAAATAAATAAATTAATGTTTGTTTTCTTAATAATATTATTTAAATCTTTTTGAATATCATTAATTTTAATTTTAAGAATATTTCGAATAATTTGTTTATTATAAAATTCTTTCTAGCTTTTTTTTCTATAGAGTTTTTTTAAATAATTAAATCTTTTTTTTAATGAAGATTCAATGAATATAATATATTTTTTAATGGATTAATATAAATAATTTATAATATTTAGAAAGAATTTTAGATTATATAAATTTTTTTAAAAAATAATTCTTTTTAATATTTCTAGATACTTTTTTTATATGAAAAAGTTATATATATTTGTTTTTCAATTTGATATTATTATAAAAAAGGATTAAACAAAATATTTTAAACTTTTAATAATAATATTATATTCAATTAATTTTAGAAAAGGAATATATAAATATTCCAAATATTCTTATAAAATCTTATTAACAAATAATTAAAAATATATTACTTCTGTCACGGCGCCAACTACATGATCTGTAGTTGCCTTCGTGTTTCAGGCACAGAATACTAGCGCGCCCTACTTCCTATAAGTAGGGCTTCACTTTTCCATAGCTTTTTTATTCTTATAATACAATATAAGTCTTTATCTATATTATAATAGTTTGTATTATTATCAAATAAGCTATTATAGCTTTATTTCTCATTTTATTTCTAAAACCTTACCGATACCTTATTTCGATTATACTAATCGCATTCATTATTGATCTATTATATACCCTACTACCAATATTTTGAATCTCAAAAAACGCTAAAATGGGTGAACAAGTATTTGTACCAAAAGCACTTGCATTTGGCCTATCTTTGCAATTCCTTTTCTTAAATTATATTCTCAATTTCATTAAAGCCGATATCTCTTCCTTTATAAACCTATTCAATAATCCAAATACTATATATTTTGCTATTGTTCAAGCTATATTTGAATCGATCAAATCAATCACAGGCTTATTACAAGCTCAAACTATTACTGCTCAGGTTCAAGCTATTAATACTCAATCAAAGATTGTTGAATTGAAAAATACAATTAAGATATTGAAGATTACTATTCGCAATAATTTACAAGCTTTATTTTATTATAAATATCTCATTATTTCCAAAAAGTTCAATAATAATAAACAAAATATTACAAAGTATTAAGATCAGTATACAACTTTTATAATATAATCAATCATTATTTAACTACAAATTACAAAAATAAATCAGAGTTTTAGAAAATCATATTTCTTATTAGTCTATTTTTTGGCTCTATTTATACAAATAATCAGATACATTTTGATATAATTATAAACAATATATATAATTCCGATCTTTAGCTTTCTAGATAACATATTATAATAAGCATCTAATGTGAATCAAATAAACAATATTAGATTCTAGATCTCTTATATAAAGCTTCTATGAATTACAATAAATATAAAATGAAGAAAACCCTATTTGATAACTTTATTATCAAATTCAAATAGCTTATTATCAAATACAAGAAAATTGCCAAATAACAAATTGCTAATCTTAAATTCAAAATCTTATAAGAACTAATTAATACTTTAGTTAATCATTTCAATAAACCTTTATTATCAATATTGATATATAAATAGTCTAATAATAAGATATCTACAATAATTTAAAGAAAAAGATTCATTTTGATAATCAATATAAAAATCAAGATATCAATTTTAATAATCAGAAAAAATCCAATGAAAAGAAATCTATTATTGTTATTATAATACTTATACCTAATCCCTTTAAAGATTCTATATAACTAAATACTGCTTGCTAAGGCAGCAATTCTTATTATATTATAATAGAGAATAATATCTAAATCTTGACTTCTGTTTTTATTATAAAAAGCCTAATTATATTAAATTTAACTATAAAGAAAAGCAATATAATAATACAAAATATAATACTAACTTAGAAACTATATAATACCTTGATCATTCCCCTACTATAAATCAATATACTTCAAATATCCACTGTTTTCCTGTTACTGATTATTATTACAATCCCGAATCCTATTATAATACTTATAACCTTATTTATCAGAATATATTTCTATCTGCTAATTGTTTTTCAATTGTTATAGTATTATTTCGATATACCTCTCCAATCTCTATTAGTAATATAGATCTGGGTGGATTTGTTGAAGGCTTTGTATATTTAGATAATAATGGAAATTCAATTCCCCAATCAAATATATTAAAAGATTGATTTCAATTTATAATTGCAAATCGAGATTTTTTATAAAAAGCTTGCTTTTATAAATTAAGAGATTGATTATATTTAGAGATCCTTTATATCTTAGAATAATAAATAACAAATCTCTTAAAATCTCAATGGAAATTTTTCTTATATTTAATATGATTATTCTATTTATTAGTTTAATAGATAATAAAGCTATAGAATATAGGTTTATAAATAGAATCTTTATATTCAAGCTTGATATCCCTATATATCCTTTCTCTACTATCCGCAATCTATTATTTGTAGATAAAAGGACTTCTGATATTTTATTTTAGTATGTATTATTAGATCTATAAATTAATAATTATAAAGAAATTGGCTTATTCTATATTATCAATCTTTTCGATACAAACTCTATAATCCTTGGTCTTCTATGGTTTTAGTACTATAATCCTATTATTAATTAAATAACAATAATTCTTAAATTCATATCTATATATTATTTTAGATATTGCTGTTTAATTAATTTTACGGTAATTATTATTCCTGATTGTAATGATATATTAATTCCAGTAGATATAGCGTTCAATTTAATACTATATATATCTATTAGAAAGTCTATTTTGAAATCTACTTCAAAAAAATCTATCTCAACCTTATATTGTGCTTTTATTAAAGAAATCATTAATAAAAGTTTCCAAACTCCCTTTTTTTCATTTCAAAATTAATTAATACTTTTAGAATATAATCCTTTAACTCTAGTTATAGAAAAGAATACTAATAGAAATCTCTATAATATAGATTTTATTAATCTAATACTATCCGATTCAAATTGCTACTATACTTATTAAATCAATAGAAAAACAGAGACCTGTGCCAAAATAATACTAAACCAACCAATCCTAAAACCAGCTCTAATATGGATCATTATAGGCTTTAGGATATATAAAAGACTATTACAAAACCAAAACGTTTTATTTCTATTAAATCCTTTATTATTATAAAAGCCCTTTAAGAAATCAACTAATGCCTTATAAAATATCTGATAGAAAATAAATAATATAAAGTTCCTTATAATTAATAGCTTTATTCAATTTTATAAAGATTAGAAAACTTATATTACAAAAGTAATCTGGGATAAATTAAATAGAACTTACAAATTATATTATATAGTAATAAACAATCCTATTCAACTATACTATAGTATTATGAAAAGCGATATCAAGAAGTTTATGGAAAAAACCGATTAATCTATATTATTTACAATAAAGATTTAAAACAAGCTATCACCCTGGCTTTGTAATCTATTTATTAAGTTCTTATCCTCTTTTGCTAATAAGCTTTCATTATAATACTTTTGAAATTACAAAATCGAGATTATGCTAGGTAAAGAGTTTTTGTATAATAAAGGTTATCCAATATTTCTAATTAAATTCCAAATTGTTTATAAATAGCTTGATAATAATCTAAATAAAGAATTCATCTACGAATTCTGTTTTCGATCAGCTGTCTCACTTCTTCTAACTGCAAAGCCTGGGGGGGGTGTTTGAATCTGTTAGGATTACTATGGATTGAATAATATTATTATTAAGAATCGTTATTTATTATTATTAATTAAAAAAACCCTTAATACCTTATATTATACTAAAGTTTATATTAAATTAAATATTATCACTACATTCAATAAACTATGAATTACAGAAAATCATAAATAGAAAACCGTTTTTATAATTTATTTTAGCTTATTCGAATTTCTGATAATACTTTTTAGCTTTTGTAATGCTTTTGTTTTGTTTTAGAATTATATTAATTATATTCTTTTTGATCTTTTGAATAAGAATTATATAATATATCTAAATAATATCTTGATTTATTCTGAGAATATTATAAATTATTAAAAATAAATTTATAAAGTTATTTAGAGATTTATTGATATTAAATTACAAATTGATATTAATAAATATAAATTCGAAACAAAAAGAACAAAATACTTCAATCTGATTATTATTTCTAATAATATTAAGATAAATCCTAATAAGGTTAAGATTATTCTCGAATAGAAATTGTTAATTAAACTAAAAGATTTCTAATATTTTCTAAAGTTTATTAACTTTTATTAATACTTTATTTATGATTTTTCTAAAATTATGGAACCTTTAAATTGCCTATTAAAAAAAGAGAATATATAGAATTGGATTGTTAATCAAAAAAATGCCTTTGAAAACCTGAAGTATACTTTTGTTTTTGTTTTAGTTCTTGTAATATTTAATTATTATTATTATATAATTGTTAAAACAGATACTTCAGATTAGGCTGCAAATAGAGTATTCTTTCAATATAACGATAAGGATCGATTACACTCAATTATATATTTCTTCTTGAAATATGGTATAGCTGAATGTAACTATAAGATTTACAATAAGGAATTACTAGCTATTATTAAGTTTTTAAAAGAATAAAGATCCGAACTATATAAAACCTAAAAGTTATTCGAAATCATTATTGATTATAAAAATCTAGAGTACTTTATATTAATAAAAATACTAAATCAAAAACAAACTAGATAAACTGAATTCCTATTTAACTTCAACTTTCGTATTATATATTATTCTAGCTATAAGACAGTTCGCCCTAATACACTAAACCGAAAGGCAAAAGACCACCCTGCTTACATCAATCCCAATAACAATCGGATCAAAAATCGCTTATAGATAGTTTTTTCAAAAAAAGTATTCAATAATATTATATTTAAAGATTTTATTCAACAAATTAATAATGATATCGATCTTATTATAATCCCTATGAATATAATTATTCCCAATATTGAGAAACCGATCGATAATCTCATTGATATAATATACAAATTATCTGAATTGATTACTATTATATACAAAACCCTTCGGAACTCAGCTGCCTGTTATTAGCTATTATTTATTCGAAAAAACCTCCAAATCGTTCTTTAAGATTATAGATTATTTAATAATAAAATCTTCTATTACGATTACCTTTTTGTCTCTTCTTTTACTGAATTCCACACTCAGATTATATATCAAATGCACTTTATCGGATTTGCTGGGTATCTTGGCCAAATTAAGATTATTGATCTTGTCTTCTGTATATACTAGTAGCCTAATATATCAAGAGAAATCGAAACTTATGTACAAGCTTATCAACTCTATTTCCGAATTAAAGCTTTCTGCCTTATTATATTCAGATTCCTAAAACCTCTATCTATATCATTTCGCCCCTGGTCCGATATCTCCATTGACTATATTATATTACTACCAATTAGTAAATATCATAATAAAAGTATCAATATATCGTTATAATCATTTGCCGCCTAATGAAAATGTATTATTTTATTCCAATTGTAAGATTTTCTACAAAAAAGCTTGTTGATTAGTTTGTTAAAAAAGTCTATTGTTTATATAATTTATTTGATAACATTATATTCAATAAAGATTTGCAATTTGTATCAGAATTTTGGAAATACCTATCCAAGTATTTATCGATCATTTTGAAACAATTCTTTTTATTTTATTTTAAGTTTAATAAATAAATAAAGAGAATAAATATAATAATAAAACAATATCTTTAAGCTTTTATAAATTTTTATTAAAATAATTAATATAATTAGCTTTTGTTTGTAGAGTTTGTATTTAATAATATAATCTTGGAGACTATTAATATATCCCTATTCTTTGCTAACTATAGTTTTTATTTATATCTTAATATTGAGCCTTTTTTATCTATTCCCTCGAATTTGTTATATCAATGTAGACACGAGTTTCTGAAGGCTAATAAGATTACAAATCGATTTGATATTATTCTAACAAAATTAAAAGTTCTAACTGCTTAGTTTATTCAGAAATATAAAGATTATGCTAATAAAACTCGTATCAATATTCCTTTATATAAAGAGAATAACAAAGTATAAATTAGTATTAAGAATATAAAAATCAATCGATCGATAAAAAAAGGCAATAACAAATGGGACAGCCCCTATAAGATTATCAAAGTTTATAAACAAGCCTGTCTACTTTAATTTCCTATTAGTTTCAAGATCTTTCTAATATTTCATAACTTATTATTCCGATTACTCCATTGCTTATTTGAATTAGCTGATTAAGAAATAATTAATAATACTGAATCTTATTAGAATTAAGGATATATCCTAAAAAAAGACAACAAAACAAATAAAAAAACCGAATAATAGGAATTCGATAAATTATTCGATTATTATAATAAAAATGGATTTCACTATTAGATTAAATAAAAATATCATCTAGCATTCTGGCAATCTGTTAAAGATCTTTGCAGTCAGGAAGATATGATTATCGCTTTTCATTTAGCAAATCCAGATAAGTCAGAATTGTTTGTTTAAATAGGTTTCAAAAGATCTATTATTTCTGATCCTTTGTTAATATTTATATTAAGTATATTCTCAAATCAAGGTTAAAGCAGATCTAAAAAGCTTTGTTAATTAATTATTACTTCTAAGAAAATTCATTTTAATCTAATAATAGAAATTAGAGTATTTTAGTGTTATTTTGTGTTCTATAAGGTTAATTAATATTATGATTATAGACCGATCGCTTTGAGTAGGGGGTATTGTTATAGTGCCAATTATATGATCTGTAATTGCCTTTATATTTCAGGTATAGAATATTAGTGCACCCTATTTCTATAAATAGGGCTTCACTTTTCTATAGCTCTTTTATCTTTATGGTACAATATAAGTCTTTACCCGTACCATGACAACTTCAAATATATAATAATTACAAAGTATTGTTTTAATATTAAATAAATTTATTAACATAACTTGACTAGAAGTGGGTCATGTCATAATATGGATTACAAAAATCATATTTTCCTATTTAATCTTATCCTATATACTACAGAATAATCTATAATTATCACTAATCCAACTAAACTATTACTATCCTCTTCCTCTTTTATCTCCCCTTCTATTTAATCAATTTGATACTTGAATAATCTATTATATTATTGTTTTAATAAAAATATCTATTTAACCTCTTTAATAATTTTCAATACTTTTTTAATACTAAATATAAATTCACCTTTTAACTTTATTTTCTTTTTATTTTTTTATTTCTTTTATATTTCAAATAACTTTTTATATTCTTGAAATTTCTTTTAAAAAATAATATTTTAATATTTAAACTTTTAATTTAATAAATTATTCATTTTGTATATCTTTATATTAAAAAATAGATAGATTATTAATAAATAAAACTAAATTGAATACCTTATTTGTTTATTATAATTCAATATTATTTGGAGAAAAACTATTAAGCAAAAGAGATCTAGATCTTTTAGATTTACTGATATATTTAAAGTAAAAGGTAATAGTAAAAACGGGATTAAAAAATTATTTAGAATTTGATAAGAATTAAATAGATTCAAATCTATTCCTTTCTATTTGCTTTTAATATTTTAATAACTAAAATCTTTTTCTTTTATCTTTTAAAAAAACTATATTTAATTAGATTATTGTATTATTGTATTTCTATTCAAAAATATTAATCAACCTTTTAAGTATAATATCGCTTTATTAGTTTATATATTCCAACATTTAATAATTAAAATAAATATAAATAATGAGATAATAGAATAAGAAGATCAATTTCCTTTTCAATACAAAAAGCAATCAAACTTTTTGTAATATAATTAAAATGATTATCTATAATCAATAATCAAGACTAATCTCCTAATATTTTTTGAGATTCTGATTCAAAAACCTTATATATCTATTTAAAGTTATAACTATTAGAAGTCACTCATTATTATTTATTGAGAAATATTAGTTTGAAGAAATATTAGTTGGAATCTATATAGTGTTGGTATTTTGAGTCTTAAAAATAATTATAGGGAGCAAAAAGCCTCCATCTGTATTTATATATTCCAATATAGTTATCTACTCTTGCCTCCTACTATAACTTTCTAATTCGATTTGAGAGTAGAATTTATGATTATATATATTAATTTTATTTCTCCAATTACATATTCTATCTTATTCATATTATATATATTCTTGAGTTTATAATAATCATTCTTCGATTTGTACTTGAAATATTGAAAAACTATACTGAAATTGTTTCAAATATAATTTCTTTATGCCTTATAAATTCTAATTATAAAATAGATTTCTTTAAATTTGGAATATTGATTTAAGAATCTATAGATCTATTATTAATCTATATAATTTGATTGAAAGAATGAAGAGATAAATGGTAATGTGAAAATGATACATTGATTTAGAATTTCTTGGGCCATTTCTTTTAATAACCTAGGAGTTACAAGATATCTAGTAATTATTAATTATAAGATTCATTGTATTAAAATCTTCTCTTCTACATTAAAAAGTTTTTGAAAGGATTTATAAAATTAAAAGTATAATTATCATTCAGCTATTTGATTTATCAAAATTGATTTTGAAATCTTAAAATAAATAGTAATATTTCAAATTAAAATAAATTTTTGATTTTTTAGATTTTTTATAACCTTTTAAATATTATTTTTAATTCATTATAATTTAATAACTTTCGATTTATTATGTATTGAATAAATATATAAAATAAAGAAATGAAAGGGTGATTTTGATCTATATTATAATATAACCCACTTCCAGTCAAGTTACATTATTCAAAAAAAATATTATTATAATATATTTATAATTATAAATAACTTATAGAATACATTTTTATAAAAAATATTAATGATATATTAATTACAATTATTTTATTGAAATTATATATATCAATCATTATATATACTTTTTCTTTTCTTATAAACAAAGTTTATTAAATTATAAATATCAGAATAACAAAAAAATTAAAGACTTTATTTTCTTGAAACAATTTTATAATATTAATTTGTTAAAATCTTTTTTTATTATTTTTTAATTTCAAGATTTAAAAAATAAATTTTTGATTTACATATATAATTCTTTTTCAATTCAAAATATAATTTTATTATTAATTATTTGTTTTCTAATAATTTAATAAAACCAATATTCTTTTACAATATTTCTAAAAAAAACTAATAATATTTATATCAAAAAAAGTTTATATATAATAACTCTAGTATAATATGTTATTTTATTTATTTTTAAAATAAAATTATTAAAGAATATAATTAAATATAATAATCTTTTAATTACTGAATCTATAATTTCTATAATATTATATATTATTTATAAATCTTATCAAAATCCAAAATTTATTAGATTCCTAATTATAATATTAATTAATAATATAATATTCTTTTTTAAATTATTATATTTAAATATCATTACAAAATTAATATTATATTAACAGCTATATAGAATTAATAATATTTTTTTTAATTTGTATAATAATTTCTTGACAAAAAGACCATTGTCCTCCGCAAGGAGCCCGGCTGGTTCAGTGGTAAAGTGATCGGGCCACTCTCCCACTGTTCTACGACTTAAGGCTATAGCGACGAAATTTTTCGTATATATGGGCCAATCCCCATCTTTGGGATCCACATGGATCCACTCTATATGCCGCCTCATAGGCCACCTTAGTGTGGACCTCATAACACAGCTCCTCTGAGCTTCGACAATCTACCGCTAACCCTAATAGAGCTTCTCTATTATGGGCCGCAAAAGCGATCGATCGAGTGCTGAGG
>NW_024066072.1:0-66620 GCF_014898435.1 Botrytis sinoallii
GACTAGCTTGATGATAAGGGTAATACCCGTTATTCTTACTTTTTGTATTATATTATTCCTATTACAAGTGTCCTTGATTTTCTTGTTGTTCAGATCAACAAGTATTGCTTTCTTTTCGAATATATTCTTTTTATATAGGCCAAACATATTCGCTTTCCGAAATTATTGTAATGATTACTATATTCAAAACCTTTTGTTTTAATTATAGAAGCAGCTTATTTCAATAAAAATCCCTATTATATAAGAATTGCTAAAAGTATATATATAATTCAAAATTGATTATTAAAAAGGAATTGGGGATACAGGATATAATAGAACAATATAGTTTAGAATAATTCCTATCAAAGTTCAACTAGGTTATTTATTGTCTTACATCACTACATAAAGATAATATTCTTATTGAAAATATTTTAATATATTAAGAATATAAAAAAAGATAGTGTATAATCAAGAATCTCCAAGATATTTATATTTACTTCAATCAAGTTATATCGTAATACAATTGATATAATATAGATCACAATAATCTTTTATTAGATAAGTGGTTGGATTATCTTTTTGCTTTGAATATTAAGCAATTCAATATCGATATCTAAAAGGAAATACTCAAATCCCATAAACACTCTCCTGAATTATTATCCCTTGCCTTTAAATTACAGGAAAATATTCAATTTTGTTATATAGCTATAAGAACAATTGTTTTGGATTGATAGAGTTACAATATCCCCATATTTTGTGATAGGAAATAAGATATGATTCGATAAGATTAACAATCTATTCGATTTCTTATTCTCATAGCAAGATAATGAGGAACATTGCAATTGAGCATACAAGCTATATCGAATTATTCTATAAAGGATCTTTAAACTCATTGAGTGATATATAAAAAAATGAAAAGCTAAAGAATAATTAAATAACTTTTTATCCTTATACAATTAATTTATTAAATCCTCCCTTATCCAACACATAATAATCTTATTATATTAACAAAAACGAATTACAATATAAATCTCCAAGAACAAATGATATGATTCTTATTAATTTATACCAACTTTTAAGAAGTCAAACTTTCTTTTTGATCTCACCCAAAAACTTTTTATAATATATTGTAACATGCTTTACAACAAAAATTTGAGTTTGGTAGCAATAATGGGTGGGATACTTCTGATTTTCTTATAACATGTTATATTCAAGGAATAACTATACTTAAAGAGGAAAAGATCGAGCAGTTCTGGATTATAAGAAAATAGAGTATTAAATTAAAGGTTATATATTAATATAGAAAAGGGGGAAACTATTAATATTGAAAATGATAAAGGATATTTATTATCTAAATCTAAATGAATTAGAGAATTTGATGGTTTCTTTTTATATTGAATATACACAATATGATTTTATAAATGATAATAAAGATTTTAGTATAGTAAATAATGATAATGAATTAAATCTTAATATCGATAATAAAATTAGATTAATGATTGAAGTAAATAAAGTTAAAAATAATATCTCTTCTAGGGCTACAATTAGTATTGGTAGTATTTTCTCATTATCATCTAATATATCATAGCATTATATTATTATTCAACCTCAAGCACGAGCTTATAACAACCATATCTACGGATATCCCGAAATCATATTATACAATACATACCAGCGCGATCGCTATAGCGCTCCGAGCTGCTTGGCTCGAGAATGCTGTCGCAGCAGAATCAGAGAGGGCCGGCGAGCCAGTTGTCATCTATAGGGATAGCGGGCTTCCCGATTGATCTCGATAACCACTCCTCAATTATTGTTTCGAAGAGAGTGTGGATTAGTAATAAAAGCGCTGGTCTTCTTTCAAGCTTGTTCGAGAGTGGTCAGAACATTATTGAAACAGTTGTGAAGATAGCTATTCAGAAGAAGATCGATATATAACGGAAGCGCATTGCAGACGAGGTTCTAATACTCATTAGCTTTGAGACGATCTTCATATAGTTTGTAGTGCAATTTGTAGAATAGGATTTAAGCTGATTGGCAGGAGAACTAATATATAGAGTATTAATAGTTATTATAGATAATATAAAAAGAACCTTCAACTCAAAGCTAACAATAAAAAGTGTAAAGCTAATTATACAAATATATACAGAAATACTTTGAATTTCCAAAACTGCGATTGCTACTTTTTTTGATTCAATTATAAAAGCAGGGGCTATAAATAGATCTAAGTGGGTAATCAATAGAGCATCGAGATTAGAATGTATAAACAAAAGACTCTTCCTCTGATTTAACGAACAAATCAAGATAGAGTTGTTTTTATAAAGAATCAGATAGGTGTTAATAAAAGCAATCCCAAAAATTGCTATTTTAGGGGCTAGAGTTATTGTGGTAGTACTATTTATTCGAACTGGGTGGGCAGTTATAGCTTCTCCAGAAGCCTGTATAGTTCTTTTTGCGAATAAGTAATAGGCTATAGCAGTTATTAAAGCTATAGATTTTGTGATCAGTGAGCTATGGTATATATATATAGTACCAAAGGTCCCAATGATTATTACCGATTTTCTGGGAATGTCTATAGAGATTGGGGAAAAACAAATGAAGAAAGAAATCTAATATTAAATGGGACTATATTTAGTACGGGTAGCGAGATTTAAATTCGGAGTAGATGAGTAGAATTGGATTATCTGAATATTATTCTTCTAGGAGTAGTTACCTTATTATAATCTATTCAATAAAATCTGAATATTCCTAGTAAATAGAAGATGAGCTTTAGGAAGATACAACCCAGAATATCAGTAATACTATAAAAGCTGGAAATACAAAAGAAAAGTAATATATAAAAAATGTGTACACCTACTATTTATTTATAAGCTAATCGGGGATTGTAATCATTTAATATAATGTGTAGGATACCACAAGCCCTTTCTAGCGGATTATGATAATTACCCTACCAAGCCTCAGCGGGTGAACGGCAAGACAGTGTACTCGGATCGAAAGCAGATTCAGATTATTCGATGAGCAGGGAAAATCAGCATTACTATTGTTTCAGCATTAGTAGTAACAATTCAAATATTGGTGATAGTGTAAGGAAGGAAAAAGAAATCTAGAATAAACACAGTCTTCCAATATAAAGATGGCAATAACTTGAAAAACAATATTAAAAAAAAGCAAGCAAATAATATTTCAGGAAGTTTAACAAATAAAGAGCGGGATGTGTAAGGTCAATGTATTACCTATAGTAGGGCAGCAAAGATTAACAAGAATCTCAACCTTGAAGCTTTGAGTAATCAGGCTATGATTGGGGGATATGATATAATAATGGAAGATCTATATAAATAAATCGAATCCGCTATCTATTATCTAAATAAACATATGGAAAAGCCTCGCACTGTATACAGCAGTATTGCAGTAAGTGTTTAAGGAAAAGATTGATGTAATATATATACAAGAGCTCTGGATATCTAATATACACATTCAAATATATAACGGATATCAATGTTTATCCCCAATGATCTTCTGGAGGGGAAGTGGGATGTACAAGGAAGGGCAGGGATGCTTACGAGTAATAATATATATCAGAATTGAGATTAGACTACAAGTGCTATAATTAGCAGAAGAGAAGTATAAAGACTATATATAACTTTCTATAAACAAAATTAAACTACTAAACCTATATAGAGAATCGAATACTTCAGGAGTCCTAGAGATAATCCTTAACCTAATATCAACTAGGGATACAATCATTAGAAAAGACTTCAATACTCACCATACATTATTCGAGCTAGATATGAATACAGTGTATGGTAACAATCGGCTTGCGGAATGGTTTAGTAATAGAAGTCTTAAGTTCACAAACATTCCGGGTTAAGCGATATATAGAGCAGGATACATAATCGATCTAGTTTTTTCCAATATTCCAGGAACATATATAAAAGTAAGGATTGATATGTATTACGGATCCAATTATAATACCCTTCTTACCATTATACAAAAAGCAAGCTCAGCACCGAGATCCCAATACACATATCACATCAAAAAAGAAGACCTACCTCTATTTCAAAGAATGATATCAGTTAATATAATGGAAATCAAATAAGAGGCACAAACAGCAGTCACAAGTATAGCTCTGGATTGAGCCATCGAAAATATGCAGAAGGTACTACAATAGGTAATCAGAATAACAGAAAGACTGGATTGGAAAATAGGAAAATCGGCTTTCTGGTGGATATCCGATTATACGATTGTTCGAGATGTATACCTCCGGAACTGCATAACCAATAGCGATTATTCTATAGAATACAGAGTATTCTTATTGTGCATATAACAGGCCAAAAAAGAGTATTAGAGGAAATTCCTTAATGAGATAAAATCAGATCGAAATCTGTATAAAATAATCGGATGGTACAACCTAAAGCTCTATATATCGCTTTCCACCAATCATAGTAGACAAATATATTATTACATCAGATAAAAAAAAGACCAAGTTGCTACACTCGGAGATTTTGTAGCGTTTTCAAAGCTACTAACAATCTTCTAGACTCCGGACACAATCAAAGTAAGGAAAAACTACTCTAGGGGGAACCCATCTCTATAAAGGAAGTGGAATGTAACACTATAGAGGTTTCGAATACATCCCCGGGGACAGATTGGATTACAATAAAACTATTGAAGGTTATCTAAACAGAAATAGGCTCAATTCTACATACCATTTTCAACAAATATCTACAACTCAATTACTTCCCTACAGCATAAAAACAAGTAGAAATAGTTATACTATCAAAAATGGGAAGGACAAACCAAACATCCCTATAATCATGATGGTTTATTGCTCTTCTCTCCTGTATTGGAAAGGGCCTTAAAAGGATTATAGCAAGATATTTAATGTGGATAGCTTTAATATAAGAAATACTCAGTCTACAATACTGCAATACCCTGTCAAAAACAATCGACTATGGATTTAATAGTATTATTCATTTACAATACAAAAGTAATACTTAATAAAGGCTACGAGATTATAATGGTTACGCTAGATGTACAAGGAGTGTTCGATGCTTTATTTAAAAAACAGATTCCTGAAACGAATAAGGGGATAAAGGTTCCTATAAAACCTAATTGCTTTGATTAATTCCTTTTTAATCTAAAAGCAACTTAGGGTTAGATTTAACAAAAGAATAATTGACTACAATATAGTAGAATATAATAATCCCACAAGGCTTAGCCCTTTCACCAGTTCTGTATATACTTTATCTCACAAAACTACTTTAGCAAACCCTAAACTCCGATTCGAATATATAGACAATATCTTGTCTATACCGATTATCAACAAGTGTTTCAATAAACGTTGTAATACTAGTAAAAGATATAAAAAAGCATATTCTACTGGGAAGCTAGAAACAAAATAATCTTCGCACCTGAAAAAATAGAAATGATTTATATAACACGGTACAAGCATTCTATTAATCTGGTATACGAAATAAACTGTGATTATATTATCTTTCCGATCATACCAGAATCGGCTCTACAATAGCTAGGCGTATAGTTTGATCGCAAGTTTACATTCAAACAATATATCGAAATGCGAGTAGCTAAAGGTTGAAAATTGGCTTATCACATTTAAGGGCTAGCCCGGATCACAAATAGACCTTTAGCAGCATCCTTACAGAAAACAGTGATCATTTGTTTATACCCAGCCCTATTCTATGGGGCAGAGGTATGATATGCAGGACAAACAAAAACCACTGGATAGCATCGAAATGGGATACTAGTAGTAGTAAGCACTCGATTAAGAAAAGCAATTCTAACTATCAACAAGATCCTACGAATAGCAATCAGAGGAGTTCTTTCAGTCTAACAAATAACCCCGAATACAATGATAATAAGGAACAACACTCTCCTACCAGCAGAAGTAGCACTAAAACAAATAAAATGGAGAGCAGCCCTCCGTATCCAAACTATTGATCCAAAATACTCTCTTTATCATCGAGGGATAAAAGCTACTTACTCCTCTGATAACAGGGAAGGCCAATTACAGCCAGTCAGAATAAAGATCCAGATAATCAGCCAATGCCTTCCCCAAATTAAGGAGGATGATTTTAGTAAGGCCCCACTACACACCAGAATATCGAACGGATCCTACTAGAGGTTTTATGAAAAGGTAGTGGCAGAGCAGTTTCAGAAATGGTGGAAACAAAGCGTATATACGATCAAATCACTATATTCTTTGATAGATTGAAACAAACCAATAAGGATGGTAGGCGAGTAGGATATGGATATGTTATATATAGAGGATAGACGATAGTTAAAAAGGAAACAATGAATTGCATTACAACTCTCATATATTCGATGCGAAAGCGATTGGGGTATACCGAGGTCTCCAAGTAGTGATCAGAAATCTCACTGGTATAAAACAAATGGAAATCTGTATGTACATCGATAGTATATTAGTGATATGGGGAATGAGAAGCATAGCCTTTATTATATTGTAATAGGGCTTCCTCAAATGTTATAAATGGATGCAAATATACTCAATCCAGATTAAATAGTCGTTAGGTTATATAGGGATTGAAGAGAATGAGCATGCAGATATACTTGCTAATAAAGGGATAAGAAAATCAGCCTCAGGATATACAAATCGATTTATAACAAGTGATATCCGCTTTATAGCAAAAACTGCTATGAAATCGGCAGTACAGATGTAATGGATCAAATAAAAACCAATGCTTTCTAAATAGTATTAGAAATGGAATTCAAGAAGTATAAACAAATATTTTAATAAACTAGAACTCTTATAAACTACTTCTATTGTATGCTAGCGATCTACTTAGCATATAGCAATTTCGAAGTTATTATTGATAATTTAAACATAAGGAAGTAATGATCTATTGCTTATATAGCACATACAAATCCCTTGAGCATATTATACATTACTGCAAAGTCCTTGTGATTTACAAAATCTAGCCTTCAGATATCAGATCCAAATATTTACTTTGCAATCAGGTGGTTCAAAAACAAATTACTGAAACAGCTAATGTACATATCAGTCAAGTTTGCTGAATTTTATTATTATAACAGATTTCTATAGGAGTATATGCCCTAGAATGCTATCAGAAGAATAGGAAGAGGAAATGGAAATGGATCGATTGATCCAAGTGAATACAAATACAGAATAGGAGGCAACCGATATAGCAAGGGCTATAAAGAACAAAATCGATATATGCAATACACTGTGTTGCACTAGAATGCATACAAAAGCTACCCTTACAGGATAAAGCAGCTTTCAATCAAAAACATTATATAAAAGATCGGAAAGCGCGCATGGAGGCGCTCAGAGGATCGGAGACAAAAGCGCAAGCGCGCTAGCTATCGCTTGGGAGGCTACTGAGGGTATTGAGACCTCATTTTTAGGAGAGGGGGATCATGTAAATTAGAGATTATCCCGCAGTTAGCCCAACCGTAATGCCCCCTGGGAGGTTCGCCTATACGGCCCGGTTGAAAATTACTAATAATAATAATAATAATAATATATTATTATTATTATTATTATTATTATTATTATTATTATTATTATTATTATTATTATTATTATTATTATTATTAGTAATTTTCAACTGGGCCGTATAGACAAGCCTCCCAGAGGGTATTACAGTTGGGCTAACTGCGGGATAATCTTCTAGTTTACATAATCCCCTTTTCCTAAAAATAAAATCTCAATACCCTCAATAGCCTTCTAAGCGATAACTAGTGTACTTGCACCTTTATCTCCAATCCTCTAAACACCTCCATACACACTTTCCGATCTTCTATATAATATTTATTTGAAAGCTACTTTATCCTATAAAAATAGCTTTTGTATATATTCTCTTGTAACAGGAATTATAGTATGATCATTAATAAAATAGAAATCAATATCTCTTTATATAATGGAAGCTGAGATTATAATAGTTAATAAAAAAGCAAAAGAGATTGTTTGGATAGAAAAGCTAGTGAAAGATTTAGGAGAATGCTTTGAGAAAAAACCCTTTATTCCAACTTTATATTGCAATAATATTAATAAAATTGATTAGATATAAGAAAATAAGTTTCACAGTAAAGTAAAGTATATTGATATTCGATAATATTATATTTGAAAAGATATGGTTGATATTAAAAGGCTATATGTAATATAAATTCCAAAAGCTAAGCAGATAGTTGATATCCTTATAAAACAATTTATATATTCTGATTTTATAATTTATAAAAAAGGTTTGGGATTGGATTTGGAATACTGAATGTATATAAATCAAAGAAAGTCAATAGATGCTGGTACTGTATTCGGTTAAATTAATTATTTTAATCGATTTGATTAATTTAATTAAAATTGATTAAATTAACCAAATTGACTAATTCAGCTAAGCTTACTAATTTTATCAATTCCATCAATTTTATCAAATTTACCAAATTCATCAAATTCATTACATCCATTGAATTTATCAAAAATCATTCGAATTGATTGAATTGGTTAATTTACTATAAATTAATCAAATTAACTAAATTGACCAAATTGATTAATTCAGTCAAGCTCATTAATTTATTAATTTCATTAATCTTATCAGATTTACTAGATTCATCAAATTCATCATATTTATTGAATTTATCAAAAATCGTTTGAATTGATTGAATTGGTCAATTTACTATAAATTAACCAAATTGACCACGACATACAACAAATTTTGAAGGAAATCTTTTCTTCGAAATATAACCCTTTTGTGATTGATTTAGATTATAATTATTAAATCAAATTAATTATAATTGCTTTTAAATGATTCTGATTAGTAATTGTTGTGATATTGTTGTTGGTATTCTAAATACAAAATGTACACGAAAATTTGTGTAAAATTTTTATTTAATTATCAAAATAAGAATAAGATTTTAATATAAATTATCTCGATAATCCATCAATATTTGGGGATATAGTTATAATAGAGGCTTCAAAAGAAGCCTCTATTATATCAAACACTTATCCTACTATTGTTCTAGGTATCCCAATACCTTTAAGCCTTTTTCTGCTTTCTAAAAACCTTCAATTCGAAATCTCTAGCCCTATTCTACTAATCAATCAGTTAATCAATTCTGGAAGAAGAATTGAAGAGTTTAATTTATTTAATAACCCTTTTATTACTCAAGATATAATTAATACTATCTATATATTTAATTAGAATAAAAAACAATACTCTACAATACCCCTTAGTAATCAGAATAAACAATTTAAAATACAAAACAAGACAATTACATCAAAGAAAGCAATTCTAAAAGTAAGAGATCTTATAATACTAGCCTTAACTCTTTCTTAATTACGTAATGAGCAATCGAAGCTATTAGATCTCCTAGAGATTTTTAGAGAATACACCGAAAAAGGAAAGCTCACTATAGCCTCCAATATTATTGCATCCCAAATCACTTACCTCGAATCAGCTATACGGAAAATCAAATCCCAAGCTAAAACACTAGCCAAAAACCCAATCCCAATTACTACAATACCAACTAAATCAACTTTTGTAACTATAGTAAAAGAAAAAAAATGGAATCTAGTTAGTAAAGGAAAAGCTATTAAGCCTACTCCAATAAACAAAAAGATTGAAATCACTTAAAAACGCCTAATCCTAATTAAATTAGAGATTACGAATATTATCTTCTTCTTACCTATATCAATACAAGATTAAATAAACAAAGCATTTCAGAAAACTGGAATCAAAGGCCTAGTTATAGCAGCAGTAATTTTATCTCTGAATAGTAATATAATAATTACTACAAACACTCCTTTTACATTATAACTTCTGATAGAAAAGAAGACAATCTGGAATAATCTCATCAAATTCGAAAGAATTCAAAAGGATCAAGAATGGCATAAAGTTATTATCCACAAAATCCCAATAAGAGAATTCTCAGGATCGAAAGGAATAAATCTCATTTTAAAGGAAATCAAAACCTTCAACCCGAATTTCAAATCTATAAGAACCCCTTTTTGACTTACACCATTATCAAAAAGAGCTCATCAACAAGAAGGAGCTATAGTGATTACTTTTGTAACAAAATCAGAAGCAGAGCTAGCTATTCAGAAACAACTATATATTGCTGGCATTAGTACAAGAATAGAAAAGTTCTATGAATCCAACTAACTATACAATACCCAAAATGTCAAGGATTTGAATATTAGAATATATATTATAGAAAAAACCCCTCCTATAAACTCTATGAAAGCAAACACATAACATCAATATACTTATATATAATATATAATATCAAAGAAAAATTCTATCAATATCTCGCTGTTCAATACTCGAACTGTCAAGGAAATTACGTAGCAAATTCAAAAACCTATGAAATCTACCAAGCAATCCAATAAAAGACAAATAACACCAATATATGAACTATACCAATATTCGAATCCTTCAAATAAATCTTAATAGAAGCTCACAAGCTACAGAGAACATTCTACAGCTTGTAATAGAGCTCAATATCGATCTTATTATAATTCAAGAACCATAGATTATCAAATATAGAATCGATTACTCAAACTCGAGATCAATTATATACTCCAATTTCACACAAATACTTCCAAAATTCAACCCCAATCTTCGGTTACGTACTCTACTATACACTTCAAAAACTCTTCAGACTACAATTCATCTAGCTTCCGATTCTCCAATAGATCTTGACATACAGATCTTCAAATATCAAAACGGAAATAAAACCTTTCAAATTATCAATATATACAACAAAACCGATCAAGCCAAAAAAAAAGGTTTCACAATTGAAAGATATCTATATAATATATCTACCTCACAAGAAATCATTTTATTAGGCAACTTCAATACTCATCACCCTTAATGAAATCCTTTTTCAAAGAAAAACAGAAATGCTGATTAATTAACTGAATAATTTAAAGATTAGAATCTTACTCTTCTCAACAAACCTAAAATCAATACCTTTTATCAAACTAATCTCCTTAATCTAAACATCCTTAACCTTACACTAACATCAAAGGGAATCTTTTCTCAAATTCAAAACTAGCAAATACTCTCAGATATAGAGTCTAATCACTTAGAAATATTATTTGAATTAAAAAGAAAAGAAACCCCAAATATCTCTAATACAGAATCGATAACTAAATATAATACCAAGCTAACGAATTGGGAAAAATTCGAATCAACATTCAAATCAAAATCCTTATATCCCCCTATTCTTTTTATTTTAAACTCAATTACTTCAACTAAAAAGGATTCATTAAATCTCTTGAAAGATAAAGATAATTACTATTTAATTCTAGATTAAACAGTAAGCGAATTTATTAGGATTATTCAAAAAGTAATAGAAAGATGTATACCCAAAGTTGTTTTAATTAAAAAAGCTAAATTATAATAATCACCCGAATTAAAAGATCTCCGAAAAAAGCTAGGAAAAGTAAAGTAATTAATTGAATCAAATCTAGAGAACTCTAACTTCAAGAAAGAATATCGAATTGTTAGAAACAAGTACTTCCAAGCTATTAAAACAATAAAGAAGAATCATTGAAACGAATTTCTAGAAAAAGAGGATACACAAACCATATTCAAAGCAATAACCTATATCAAAGATTATCAAGATCAAAGGATACCAAATATTTCAACAGAAAATTCTTTCAAAGAAAAATACTCTGCTTTCAGATCGACTCTATTCCCACCCTCTCTTATTACTTCAAAACTACAATGGGAAGGGTATAAACAATTCAAGAAATAAGAATAGTTTAATCTCTCTCAAACCGAATTAAGTAATGCTTGCTCAGCCAAAATACAAGAAAAAACTCCTAACCCAAATAGAATCACTCAAAAAATCATTATAAAAGCTTATAAAGTAATCCCACAAACCTTTTTTACTCTTTTCAACAAACTTCTTAATCTTGGATATTATTCTAAATACTGGAAACAAGCTATTGGAGCTATTCTAAAAAAAGCCTCAAAACCTGATTACTTATTTCCAAAAACATATAAAATAATTGCATTCTTAAATTGTTTTGGAAAAATTAATAAAAGGATTCTAGTTCAATGATTAGGATTTTTAGCGGAAACTATTTATTTTCTATATAAAAGTCAAATAGAAAATTAGCAAAAGAAATCAGTAATTGATACTATACTATTATTAATTATAGAAATTGAAAGAAACAAGCAAGTTAATAAAAAGATCTTAATACTATTTATAGATATAAAGGGAGTTTTTGATCATATCTCAAAAAATTGATTATTAGATATCTACAAGAAGCTAAAACTATTAACGAATCTTATCTTCTAGATAGCTTTATTCCTATAGCAAAGATAGTTAAAATTATCCTTTAATAGTCAAACTGAATCCTTCAAACCAATTTCAACCAGAATACCACAAGGTAGCCCAATCTCCCCAATCCTCTTCTTTATATATATCAAGGATCTCTTCTTATTCAACTCAATAAAGTTTCTTTCTTATATAAATGATATTACTCTAATCACCAATTTATTTATTTAGAAAAAGAATATTAATCTTTAGAAAGAGCTATGAAACAAATCTACAAACTCAGTTCAAAGAATTCTATTCAATTTGATCTGGCAAAAATTGAGCTAATGTATTTTTCGTTATCAAAACTAACAAAAAACTATTTAATTATGCTACCCAATTTCGAAACAATTATACCTCAATCCCTAATTAGATAGCTGGGAATATAATTCGATTCAAATCTCAAATTCAATCAATATATTAATATTCAAATCATATAAGCCAAAGGAGCCTTCCATCAAATAGTCTGATTAGTTAATATTGAAAAAGGCCTTAGTTCTAAAGTCCTTAGATAGTTATATATAGTATATGTGACTAGTATAGCTAACTATGGTTTAGTGATTTGGTAAAAAGATTAAATTTATTTTAAGAATATAATATAATCACTTCAAAATCTAGTTTTTTGTAAGATATTAGGAATATTCAAAACAGCTTCAATTATTCTAATGGAAGTAAAAGCTGGTTTAAAATCTCCCAAAATCCAATTAGATTTAAATATTAGATAATACACTTTTCGATTAGTCAAGTTATCACCAAAGTATCCAATCAATACCAAAAAAGAAACTTTAGCTCAATATCAAATCGATTTAGAAATAATTCCTACACCTCAAAAAAAACAATATAAACCTATTCAATTAAATAGAATCAGAGAATCAATAAACCAAAACTTCAATCCTTTCTCACTCAAAAAGATTATTCACTTTAACTTCCCCCCATAAAAAAAAGATATCCCCTTTAAAATCAACATTAACAATTTGTTAAAAAAAAATATTGTTATTCTTTATAATATTATCTTTAAATATAAGAATAAGAATATTACCTATATTTACATTAATACCTCCTCTATTAAAAAAAGAATTGACATTGGGGTAGGTATAGTGGTTATACAGTCAAATAATCGAATTCTATATCAAGAGCAAAGCAATATTGGTATTAATCAACTAGTATATAATGAAGAGCTCTTTGGAATTATAAAAACTATCGAATATACTAATTTTATTACTTACAGTAATCAAAAGTTCAAGATTTATTTAAACAATCAAACTAATCTATACCGTCTAAAAACTCTTTTAGATTATTTAGGATAAGCTTACCAAATAAGAGTAATTAAAGTATAAAGATTATCAAAGCAAAAGGAGCCAAAATCTTGTTAAATTGGGTTTTTAGTCATATTTTAGTTGAAGGAAATAAACTAGTAGATAAATTAGTCAAAAAAATAATTACAATACAATCCACCTCGAACGAAACAAGCTTTAACACTATTAAATATAATTGTTAAGGAATATATTTCAAATCAATAACTTAATATTCTCAATCAATATGAATTCAAATCAAACCAATCTTTATCAATTTATTTGAAACTATTTCCTTAAAAAATAGGCCTCGAAAATCAAGCTATTAAACAGAATCAATCGAAACACTACTAGTACATTCTTTCAATTCAAATTAGATTATAGATATATCAAATCCTATTTACATTACTTCAAATCTTCCAATAACAAATATATATATAATAATATTGAGACACTACAATACCTTCTTATTAGCTGTTCTATATATAAAGTTAAAAGAAAAGAAATCTTTAAGAAAATATTTTTATTCAAAATCATTATATAATTTCTATTTTATATCAAAATTGATATCAAGTTAACTATCAAATTCATCAATATTATCAAAATAGTTACAAAAGTATAACATCTAGTTAGAGCTTTAATATAAAACGAAACAAAAGAAAGAAAGATAGTAAAAAAAGAAGAAGATGTAATAATAAAGGGAGAAAGAGTTATTACAGAAATAAAAAAAATAATAGTTAAAGAAGAAGAAAAAGAAGAAAGGAGTCTCTTACTAATTTCTTAAGTATTATATTTCCCTTTTCTTATTATATGCAATACATATAATAAGTGGGTACTGATCCCCAATATTTGTTTTCACTTCCCTAAATCAAATATATTTATCTTTGTAAATAAAAAGTTATTTGCTAAAGTCTTTAGAGACTTAGTTGTCCTATATAGTCTTAGATTGAATATAGATATAAATAAAATTAATCAATTAATTAATCAATTAATATTCTCTTTTGATTATATAATCAATATCCCAACAAAAGCTATATTTAATATTTGTAATTAATATATATTTAATTACTTGAATCAATATAAGATTGAATAAGCTTTTCTTATCAAAACTATAAATCCACAAAATCTGATATACAGATTTTTTAATCCAAAAGATCATTTAATTCTGATTCGAGATATAAAATCCTGACTCAAAACAATCCAAAATCCAGTAATATTATCTTGAATATTGTTTTAAATTGATTTAGAAGAAATGCTTAATTAATGAGATATATAACTGCCCTCATACTTTACCATCTTTTAGAAATGGCAGGTGGTCAGTTTGATATATGTTTCAATAGAAATCAATTGTGGTATATACTCTGTATTATAGATTAGATACATTTTTAATAAATTTGATATATTATAGCTAATTAAATCATATGATTATTATCGAAACACAAATAAATATACACCCTCGACACACAATTATTAGATTCAATCATTTCGGGTATTTGTTTGATTTTCGAAATATTATTATAAAATAAAGAATAATAAATGAATATTATCCATAATACTATTTATTGCATATAAATTATATAGCGATAAAACTCTCCCTTTAACTTGATATCCTGAAATTAAATGAGTTTAAAATCTGAAGCTTACTAATAAGAATCTCAAGATAAACACAGAACAACAGAATATTTAGTGATCACAATTCGAGTACAATTAGAGTTAGCTCTTCTCATTAAGCTTTTCTACATAATAACCTTAAATACCTTAAGTACAAGAATAATTAGAATTAGAGTTGAGAAACCTTGATCATCGCACAGTCATTCTTTTTATAGGTATTTGTAGTTAGCTAATCTCATTAAATTAAAAAATCTCGTATACTCAAAACCCCTCAAAAGTATAAACTACTATCTAAGTAAATATATTTGAGAATATTACTTAGTTCGTTTAGAGTTGATAGGTAATGAAAGTTAAATTGATAAAGATCATAGAACAATCCGTTTATTACAAATATATTCAAGGATCTTACTTGATTATCAAATGTTTGTAGAGATTAATTGATATAAATATGTAATTTCGATATACTTTATTATAACTAGATATACAAATAGTTCTATCGCTAAGAAATCTGGAGTACTCCTTTAATAGGCTAAGATTTATAGACTGGAATATACATTAGAGTTTTGAATAGCGAAATGAGTGATATAGCCAAGCATTCTGAGGACAACTTATTCATTCATTAAGATTTTAAGAAATCCAAATATATTGTTTATAATGAACAAAGTAATTATTCGCCAAGAACATAACCTTTGAGTATCCTTTTTTCTCGTATCAAGATAATACTTTACGGAATAAAGATATTGGAGAGCAGAATGTTCAATTCTTAATAGGATTCTAGATAATATAGTTAATAGATCAATAACATATAAGAACATGGAAAATCTTGAGGTTTTCGAATATTATCTATTTATCTATTCATTTATTTATTCACTCATTCACTTATTCATTTATTTACTTATTCACTTATTTACTTATTTCTTATTTACTTATTTACTTATTTACTTATTCATTTATTCATTTATCCATTCGTTTTTATAATATAGCTTATAGTCAAGTATATCAATCACTATAGTTTCAGTTAAAGCCTTTGCTATCCTCTTATTCTCTATTATTGCAATTGATACTGCAGGGGTTATTAACAAAGCTGAAGGTTTCGCTACTGTAGTCACTAGTAATGAAACTGCTACTACTACATCTCCAAAAGATCTCAACGAACTTATCAACTGGCTCTCCGATAATATTGCCCATACCATTATCCTTAACAAAACCTGGGATTTCACAGGTAGTATGAAATCAAAAACCGAAAGGGTTACACACCCCTATCCAACACATACACCAATAATGCCGGTCAGGATTCAGTCGATATCAATGGCTGGTGTGAACAGGCTGCAAATGCCAATCAAGCTCTTGCCAAGCCAACTATCACTTATGATATCGCCGGTATTCCTCCAAATGCTATCAAGCTCGGTTCTAACAAATCCATTGTTGGAGTTGATTGATTGATTGATTGATTGATTTAATTTAACGTCCCGCTTCAGTCCATGACTATATAAGACGGCTAGGCCATAAGGGCGCTAGCGGATAACTTTTGAAATACATAATGGGAATGAAATAATGGGGGAGGTGAAAACAAATACTGGGGTATAGCGTTCACTATTGTATGTAGTTCATACAATAGGTTTTGAAAGGGATTTTACCCCTCTCTTTCCTCTCTTTCGTCTCTTTCCTCTCTCCCCTCTCGTATCTCTCCTTCTAGCTCTCTAATTACTCTCTCTCCTTTGTTTATTGAATCTTCCTCTTTAACTATTTCGTTTTGAGTTTCGGCTCTAGCTAGATGCCAGGTCCTTGTAGCAATTTTGATAGTATTGATAAACTTGGTTGCTAGTTCGATGCCTATTTTCGTATATAATAGGAATTGTAGGTTGGTTTGGGATATTGGTAGGTTCTTGAAAATTTCTTTCCTTTCTTTTCTGTATATCGGACATCCAATCAGGAGATAAGCAGCAATTTCGATATTATTGTAAATACATTTATTATTAAAAAGCTTGAATCAATATAAATAGGACTTGATATATCCGTGGTCAATTTTGAGTTGAAAGAAGGCGTTAGCGGTATTTCGCTTAATGCCTTCCGGTAGCTTGATTTTGAAGCCAATTTTCCATGAAAAGAGTTTCGAATAAATTGTATCGGATTGATTCAATCTGGATTCATATTGATTAAGTGTTTCTAGCTATTAATTGGAATCGTATTCCTTTATTATTATATCAGTAGCCCTATATTAGTTTTGTTTGAAATGACCTATATTGAAGTTACCTCTTTTGCTAATTTATTCGCTATTTCGTTTTTTTGTATTGAGGTATAGCCTGGAATTCAATTTAAGGAGACTTCGGCTCCTTTTGCTTTGATAATCTTTGCCGCTTCGATTGCTTTTATTGATAAACTTGCCCTAGGTAATTAGAGGGGGTTTTGAGGTGATAAAGTCTGGCTTGATTATTCGAATAGATTTTAAATTTCTGGCCTTCATATACTATAATGCTAGTATATTCGATAGCTTTTGTAATTCCAAAGAGTTTCTCTATTATAAACTAATTGATTTAAGCTAATATTGATTGTTTTCAATAAGAAGTTGATCCGTTTAATTGTATTGCAACTATCCCCACTTCTATTCCAATTCCTTTTATAGTAGAAGATGTATCGGTATATATATAAACTGTATTGTTATCTCTGTGTTTAAATATAATATTATGGAGAGTAGCTGTATCTTCTTTTGAGGTTTTACTAATATTGACTTTGTAGAAAATTTCTTTTTTCCAAGGGGAGAAATTGAAGTATATAATCTTTCGAGAGTGGATGGATTGAAGTCTTGATCTATTGATTCTCTAATTTTATCTAATTGGAGTGGCTTGTATTATTTCCTTTGAGGAGTAGCTATTGCTTCTGAATCCAATTTGTATTGAGATAGCAATTCTTTTTGATATTGATTGGATGATTAGGAGAAAGTTTTACTAATCGAAAGGCGTATCGTCTTATATTTGAATTTAAACGGATTTTTGCTAGCTTTAAATCTGCTTTGATTTCTATTGGAAAGATTGGAGTAGTTTGAAGATTTTAAATATTTTTCGAAGAACTAGGTTTGAAGTGATTGAAGGATATCCTTGAATTTGGCCTATCCTTTCCACCAGATCTCCGATCCGTAATCCGCAATGCTTGTTATACAGACTAAATATAGCTGTCTTATAGCTCTAAGACTAAAACCCTTTTCTGTATTAACTAATCGGGCCATTCGTTGAAAGGTTCCCTTCGCTTATACTGCTCTGATATTGACATATTAATCGAATTTGAGATTCGGATTGAAACCAGATACCAAGCCATCTAATTAAAGATTAAGGTATACTATTCTGAATTAAGCAGAGTGATTAAGTATTGGACTGTTAATTTAGACAATAAGAAATACATTAACTCTATTTTAGCTAAATCGAATTGGATTACATTCTTTAAACTAAATTCGTATAACTATTTTGTAGCTCTTTCTAACAAATTGATATTCTTTCTCCAAATATTTGAACTAATAATAAATGTAATATCATCAATATAAGAAAGGAATTTGATTGAATTATATTGAAAGAGATCTCGGATATATCAAGAAAAGAAATCGACGAAATCGGATTACCTTATGATATACCCATAAAAATCGGTTTAAAGGATTCGGTTTGATTATTGAAGAATAATTTTAATTATCTATATTATAGAAATGAGGCTATCCAAGCAATAAGATTTGTAGATAATTATAGTTTTTTACAAATCTCTAAAAACCAATTTTTCGAAACATAATCAAAAGCACCTTTTATATCCATAAATAAGATTGAAATCTTAATATTGACTCGTTTATTACTTTCAATCTCTATATTCAAAAAAAAGCTATATCAATTACCGATTTCTTTATCATCCTCCCATTTAGCTATAATATAAGAAATGAATAGTTTCCACTAGATATTCTAATCTTTAAACTAAATCCTTTCACTTACTTTTTCTAAATAATTAAGGAATGTAATAACTCTATAAGCTTTTGATATCGATAATTTGGTTTCAAAGCTTTTTTAAGGATTACTCCAATAGTTTATTTCCAGTATTGTAAATGATATCCGATATTGAAAAGCTTACTATATAGAATAAAAAAGATTTGTAGAATAGCTTTATATACTTTTATAATAATTTCCTAAGTGATATTATCTAAACCAAAAGTTTTCCCTTAAATCTTAGCCGAACAGGCATTTTTTAGTTTGTTTTGAGAGAAAACAAACTATTTCTATTTATTAGATTATTAATATCCTTCCTATTTTGATTCCAAGATAATAAAAGGTTAAGGGAAAGAGTAATTCGAAAAACAGAGCATTTCTTCTTCAAAAAAGGTTTCTGAAGTAATATCAGGGATCCTTTGATTTTTGATAATCCTTTGTATAGGCTATTGCTTTGAAAATAGTTTGAATACTCTCTTTTTCTAGGAAATCGTTTTAATAGTTCTTCTTTACTGTTTTAATAACTTAAAGTATTTGTTTCTAGTAATCCGAAAGACTTCTTTTGAATTATTATTTTCGAGATCGAATTCAATTTGTTGTTTTGCTTTTCCTAGCTCTTTTCGGAGAGCTTTTAGTTCCGGTGACCACCATGGTTGATTGATTGATTGATTGATTGATTTCATTTACGTCCACCTTCAGTCTAAGACTATATAGGACGGCTAGGCCTCTAGAGGCTCTAGCGGATAACTTTTTATTCTACAAAAATGGATATATACGATTTAGGGAAGTGAAAACAAATGCTGGGAACAGTGCCCGCTCATTATACGCATTGCATATAATAAGAAAATTGTGAAAATCAAGAAATTGTAAGGAAATCAAAGCCCTCTCTTATTTCCCTAATTACTTCTTCTTCATTCTCTTCTCCTCTCTCCTCTTCTACTACTATTCCTTCCTCTATCTCGTCTTGTATGAGAGCCCTGGCCAGGTGCCATGCTCTTGTGGCGATTTTGGTGATATTGATGAATTTAATGGCTAATTCAATACCTACTTTTGTATGGAGTAGGAACTGTATAGTGATCTTAGATAGTGGTATATTCTTGAATATTTCTTTTCTCTCTGCTTTGTATATGGGACAACTAATAAGGAGGTGTTGTGGAGCCTCAATCTTACCACATATACATTTGTTATCAGAGAGTTTGAATCGATGTAAATAAGATTTGATATATCCATGACCTAATTTGAGTTGAAATATGCGCTAGCAGTGTTTCGCTTGGTTTCGCTTGGTAGCTTGATTTTCGATCCTATCTTCCATGGAAATAGCTTTGAATAGGTCAAAGGGGATTGATTTGATCTGAGTTTGTATTGATTGAGAGTAGAAAGCCATTGATCTGAATCGTACTCTTTGATCATCATACCTAGAAGTCCAAAAACTTGTTTCGTTTGAGATAGAACGTATTGTGGTTGCTTCCTTTACTAGTTTATCTGCTAGCTCATTTCCTTCTACTAAAGTATGTCCTGGAACCCAATTTAGAGATACTCAGCTCCTTTTGCTTTGATGATTTCCGCTGCTTTGATTGCTCGAATCTGATAGGCCTGTCCAGAGTGGTCTGATGGTGTTTTTAAGCGATATAGACCAGCTTGGTTGTCCGAATATATCTTGAATTTGTTGCCAATACAGCCAATTGTGCTAGCATATTCAATAGCTCTAGTAACCCCGTAAAGCTCTCCATTATACACTAGTTGATTGCTACCAATATTCACTTGTTGTTGATATGAAATTCGATTGTTTGGTTGTATTGCGATTATACCTACACCTATACCTATTCCTTTTTCAGTAGAAGAGGCATCAGTATAAATGTAGGTAGTATCCTTATCTCTGTGATTGAAACGATATTGTGAAGAATAGCAGTATCTTCTTTTGATGAATTGCTAATATTAACTCTGAAGGGAATTTCCTTTTTCCATGGGGGGAAGTTGAAGTGAATAATCTTTTCAAGTGAAATAGGATTGAGATCCTGATTTATTGATCCTCTAATTCTATCAATTTGGATTGATTTATATCGTTTTCTTTGAGGAGTAAGGATTACTTCCAAATCGGTTTGATATTGAGCTGATATTTCTTTTTCGATATTGATTGGATGGTTTGGCGAGAGTTTAGCTAGACGAAACGCGTATTGCCTAACATTTGAATATAATCGAATTTTTGGGGGCTTTAGGCCTGCTTCTACTTCCATTGGAAGGATTGGGGCTGTTTTTGAAGACTCCTAATATCTTTCGAAGAGCTAGGTTTTGAAGCGATTGCATTATATTCTTGAAATGAATTTGACTTCTCCACCAAATCATTGATCCGTAATCAGCTATACTGGTTACACATGCTATATAATGTTTAAGGGCTTTAGGAATTAAGGCCCTTTTCGGTATTAGCTTAATCGAGTCATTCGATGGAAGGCATCTTTCGCTTATGTGATTCGAATATTAATATGTTAATCGAATTTGAGATTCGGGTCGAATCATATTCCCAGTTATCTTAATGAGAGATTGGGGTACAATTATTTCCGAATTGGATAGCGTGATTGGATATTTTTTTTATCAATTTGGATGATAAAAAGTACATTAGCTCTGTTTTTGCTAAATCGAATTGGATTACATTTTTAGAACTGAGTTTATAGATTTGTTTTGTAACTTTTTTTTAGGATTTTGATATTCTTTTTTTTATGTAGATGAATGTGTAATTAAAGTAATATCATTTATATAGGAAAGAAACTTAATCGAATTGGATAAAAAGAGCTCCCTGATATATATAAGGACGAGAATTAAAGAAATCGGGCTGCCTTGTGGTATTCCGATCAAACTTGGCTTGAAAATTTGATTTGATATTAAAAGATACTTTTAATTGTTTTTATTGAAGAAATAAGACTATTCAGGGCTATCAGCTTTGTAAGTAGTTTTAGCTTTTTACAAATATCTAATAATCGATTCTCAAAATATAATTGAATGCTCCCTTTATATCCATAAATAATATTTGAGATCTTTTTACTGGCTTACTTGTTTTTTTCGATTTTTATAATCAGTAAAGTGTAGTATCGATTGTTGATTTCTTTTGGTATTCTTTTTATTTGATTTTTATAAAAGAACTAAATTATTTCCGCTAAATATTCTAATTGTTGAGCTAAAATCTTTCGCTTATTTTACCCAAACAATTTAAAAATACAATTACTCTATATGCTTTTGGAAAGAAATAATCTGATTTAAAAGCTTTCTTCAGAATAGTTCCTATAACTTGTTTCAACATTTTCGGATAATATCCTAAATTAATAAATTTATTAAAAAAAGTAAAAAAGATTTATAGAATTGCTTTATAAGTCTTTATAATAATCTCTTAAGTAATTCTATCTGGCCAGGGGTTTTTCCTGGATTTTGGCTGAACAGACATTGCTTAATTCGATTTGAGTGAGATTAGACCATTCTTATTTCTTGAATTGTTTATACCCTTCCCATTATAGTTTTGGGGGTAATAGGAGGGGGTGGGAATAGAGTTGATCTGAAAGCAGAGCATTTTTCTTCGAAAGAGTTTTTTGTTGTAATATCCAGTATCCTTTGATTTTGAAAGTCTTTAGTATAGGTTATTGCTTTGAAAATTGTTGTTGTGTTCTCCTTTTCTAAAAACTTATTTCAATAATCCTTCTTTACTATTTTAATAACTTGAAAGTATTTATTTCTAGCAATTCGATATTCTTCCTTAAAGCTATGATTCTCCAAATCTAATTCATTTTTGTGTTTGTTTTCTTAGCTTTTTTCGGAGATCTTTTAATTCAAATGTCCACCATAGTTTGGCCTTTTTTGATTAAAACAATTTTAGATATATACCTTTCTATTGCTTTTTGAATGATCTCTAGTAAATTCGTTTGCTGTTTGATTTAGAGTTAGATAGTGATTGTTTTTATCTTTCAAAAGGTTTAAGAAATCCTTTTGGTTGGAATGATTAATTTTAAATTAGATAGAATAGGGGAATATAAGGATTCCCGATTTGAATTATGATTCGAACTTTTCCCAATTTGCTAGCTTAGTATTGTATCTAGCTATCGATTTAGTATTAGAAATATTTAGATCTTCTTTTCCTTTTAATTCGAATAGTATTCCTGTATGATTAAATCCTGTATCTGAAAGTGTTTGCCAATTATAAATTTGAGGAGAGATTTCTTTTGATATTAGTGTTAAATCAAAAATACTTGGATTAAGGAGATTAGTTTGATAAAAAGTACTGATTCTGGGCTCGTTTAAAAGAATGAGATTCTGATCTTCAAACCATTCAGCTAATTAATCAGCATTTCCGCTTTTCTTCAAAAAAGGATCCCATCATGAATAATGAGCATTAAAGTCGCCTAAAAGAATAATTTCTTGTATAATAAATATATTATACAAGTACCTTTTGATTGTGAAACCTTTCTTTTAGCTTGATCAGCTTCGTTGTATATATTGATGATTTGAAAGGTTTTGTTTTCATTTTGACAATTGAAAATCTGTATATCAGAATCTATTGGAGAATCGGAAGCTAGATTGATTGTAGCTTGAAGAGTTTTTGATGTATATAATAGTGTACATGGCCAGTAATTAGAATTGAGTTTAATAATATTTATATAAAATTGAAGTGTATAATAGATCTTGAATTTAAGTAATCGATTCCGTTTTTAATAATCCAAGATTCTTGAATTATAATAAGATCGATATTAAGTTCTATTGCAAGCTATAGAACATTCTCTATAGCTTGTAAACTCTGATTGAGATTATTTGAAGGATTCGAATATTAGTGTGATTCATTAATAAGTAGTATTCGATTTTTATTTAATAGCCTAATAGATTTCGCATATTTTCGAATTTGCTGTATAATTCCTTTGGCAATTCGAGCATTTTACTTTTAGTATTAACAGAACTTTCCTTTGATATTATATACCATATACAAATATATTAATATAATATGCTTGCCTCCATATAATCCACAGGAAGAGTTCCTTCTATAATGGGCATCCTAATGCCCAAATCCTTGATATTTCTGATATTGTATAGTTGGTTTTGATTCGTAGAATTGTTTATTTTTATACTACTTCCAATAATATATAATCGCTTTCGAATAGTTAATTCTGCTTCTGATTTTGTAGCAAAAGCAATAACGATAGCACCCTCTTGTTGATGAGCTCTTCTGGAAGCAGGTTGTAAGCTAAAAGGGGGTTTTTATAGGCTTGAAGTCTGGATTGAAGGTTTTTGATTTCGTTGAGTATAAGATCCATTCCTTTTGTATCTGAGAATTCTTTAATTGGGATTTTGTGAATAATGACTTTGTGCCATTCTTGATCCTTTTGGATTCTTTCGAATTTGATAATATTACTCCAAATCGCTTTCTTCTCCAATAAGAATTGTAATGTTAAAGGGATCATTTGTTGTTGATAATGATATTATTATTGAAGGATATAGTTGCTGCTGCGATGACTGGCCCTTTGATTCCGATCTTTTGAAAGGCTTCATTTATTTTGTTTCGGATAATTAGGGGGGAAAAGGAAATAGGTTGGAAAATCTGGCTTGATTAAGATAATTCGTTTTTGGATGAGGTTAGATTCTTTTCTACATTAGTAGATATAATGTTTTTCCCTTTGGGGACTAAATTCCATTCTCCTTTTTTTGAAATATCAGTGTATATTGGTTTCAATGTAGTAATAATAGCAGTAGATAGGCGAAAGAGGTTTAGCTAATACTTTCGCTTGTGATTCGATTTTGCGTGTAGCGTTTCCAAATGGGTGATTTGAGAGGTGATGATATCGAAGCTGTAGTAAGCTTCCCCTTTTCAGTATATTCTCTAAAGATCCTCTAGGAGATCTAAGAGCTTGGATTGTTCTTCGCGTGATTGGGAGAGAGAGGAAGCTAGCACTATAAGGTCTCTAGCTTTCAAAATAGCTTCCTTGGGTGTTTATTTGGGTTATTTTGGATTCTAGGTTGTTTGTTCTGATTGCTAAGGGGTATTGTAGGGCCCCGTTTCTTATTCTGATTGAATATATAGGTAGTATGATTGTATCTTGAGTAATAAAGGGGTCACTAAGTAGATTGAACTCTTCAAATCTTCTTCCAGTACTGGCTGGCTGGTTGGTTGATAGAATAGGGCTAGAGATTCGAATTGAGGGTTTTCAGAAGGCGGGGGAGGGCCTTGAAGGTATTGGGGTACCTAGGACAACAGTAGGATAAGTGATTGGTATAATGGAGGCTTCAGAAGGAGCCTCCATCATAGCCGTATCCCTAAGTGTTGATGGATTGTTAAGAGAGCTCATATTGAGGATCTTATTCTTATTCTAGTAATTCGGAGTGAGAAAATTTTACGCGAATTTTCGTGTATGTTTCGTATTCGGAGCGCCGACGACAGTAGCACAACAACTACTGGTCAGAATCACTGGGGGGCAATTGCAATTCAATTTGGTTTAATACTATGATCTAAATCGATCGCGAACGGGTCGTATTTCGAAGAAAAAGTTTCCTTCGAAATTTGTTGTGTAGTGACCACCATGGCTTAGCTCTTTTATTTATTGTAACCTTTGGAGTACAGCTTTCCATTGCCTTTTGGATAATCCTTGTAAGTTCGCTAGCAGCTTGATCCAATTTGGAACGATATATATCGTTTTCTTAAAGGAATCAATCGAGTCTTGTGTAGTTGTTATAAACATACTTAGTTCGATTAGAGTAGATAAGTGGCTAGCTTTGAATTGTAATGAAGATGAAGATCAGATATAGGATCAAGGTTAGGTTAAGATTGGAAAAATATTTTGCTTTTTTTGATATCATTCGATTCGCTTTAATTTGACAAATCGAATGATAATAATTATTTTTTATTAAAGGATTATAGCAAAAGTTATAGTTGATTAAAGGTAGGAATTGATATTATAAGCTTGATTGGGATATTGCCGATTGCTTTACCGCCTTTCCCAATTAGGATTATTTCTGACAACACTATTCCCGATTAGGATTATTTCTGACACAACTTAAAATCTAATTTTGATTCGATATAAAAAGATTTTTGATATATTGTATATATCATTTAGAATCATTTTGAATTAAGATTTCGAATATTAAATCAGAATTGAATTATCTTTTAAATTGATTGATTTGTACTGATATTATTAATTCAAGATTTTAATGAGATATAGGGATTAAAACTCCCTATATAACTTTAATATTATCCTCTAAATCTAATTCAGATTTTAATACTAGAAAGAATACTAATAAAAAGAAAAATATAATAAAAAGAATATTAATAAAAATATATAGATTTTAAATCAAAAAAAGAATTTATATAACAGTTTAGTATATAGAAGATAACCCGGGATACGATGACTCTCACCTGTACGTGGTGTATCCTACGAACCTTCGATCGTGCGATCGGAGAGCTAAGTAGAGTCAGCTGGAGCCGGGTGGTGGTTGTACACTAATCGGAGGCCGTACTGGGAGCGAAGGTACGCGTAGCTGATCACCAGAGGGTGATCGCGAAGATGCTCGGAACAGAGGACTACCAGTAAAACGGAGATGAAACCATTCGACGGTGGAAGGGAGATGAGAGTGGGATTGATGTGGAACCATGCCTTTACGAATCTGTGTGGGGAGCAGAGCCAGAGCATATCGCGGCAGAGCGTCTGCGAAGCGGAACTAGCCCTTGAAACAGCGGATAATGAAGCTTCTATAATATAGCTGAGTCTGACTGAAGCCTGTGTTGGGAGCAGGGCCGATATCCTTAACTTGATGAACGAAAATCGACAGAACACCTCTGGGGCGCTAGTGTGCAGAGTTTTCACAATCCAACAATACGTACGATCTGCGGGTATACCGGATCGGATATTTACAAATGGTGAGGGGAGTAGTAGGAAGTATACAAAGGCTAGGACAGTGTCTACTGGGGCCGGCGGGAGCATATATGGAGTAGGAGGAGGACGTTTTTAGCACCTTATCTCCGAGTGCGCGGAGCGGCATGGCGGCGGAGGAGCTCCGGTATAGGAAGGACGCTTTTAGCAAGCCACACTCGACAATGCTTGATCGGTATTACGACGGCGGAGGATCTCAGGCAGAGGCTAATCCTATGATATACATGTACAACGCGCTCCTAGCGCTCTACTTTCAACTACAAACTATACATTGGGGGAGTGGATTTTACAAGCAGAGCTTTGGTTAGTGGGTTGGAAACACTATAGAAGGGCTGCCTGGCTAGGGGTCTGAAATAGCAAGCCTGCGAGACATAGTCGGCCTTGTTGTATAGGAGAGATCCGGCAAGGTAATGCGAAACGGCTACTAGCCGCAAGGCGTAGCATATAATGACAGCGACAGCGACACTGTCTATATAGCTCGAGAGGACGGATGTGTGTGTCGGTCTATAATCGAATACTATAGGGCAGAGGGCATAATGGAGATATCAGATAGGCTTAAGGAGCAAAACAGGAATGGAGGCGTGAAGGAATGGTTTTTGGTCCTGGCCGGAACTTCCTGTTGAACCTTAATGCCTTGTATTTAAGGTTACTAGGAATGAGGGGTAATCAGGATCGACAGAGGCTTATAGAAGATTCTAGTCTTGTAGCGACGACGACATTGATTAGAAATACAAGAGATAAAACAGAAGGTTCTAGATAGTCCTGAAAGGCCTATATATACAGGTCCTCTATCATTGTAAATAAATAATTAAGTTGAAATCAATATTCAAGAAAGGACAATATTAAATCTGAGTCACCACTCGCGTATATATTATATATCACTTATATATATATATAATAAACCTCTGAACAAGAGGTTATGAGCCCGGGGATAGCGCCAGGACTCAGATATTTCAATTCGATCAATCCGAAGAGGAGCTTATAAAATCGACTTATAAAGCTCAGTACACTTAGACTACAAGCTAGAATGGAGGAAGATTACGGTTTCGAGAAGCCGAAGATCAGTAAGCTCACCGGTACGAATTATAGACCATGGAGCATCCAAGTAAAGCAACTTCTTAAAGGCCAGGGCCTTTGGAATATGGTAGAGAAAGGTACAGATATCGGAAAGGAGGCTTTAGGATCGAAGGATCCGGAAGTCATAGACGCAAAGGCTAGCACAATCATTATGAGCCTTTGCGGAAGGGAAGCTTTAAGCTTTATATTGCTCCTGCCTCAACTACTTAAGGAGCAATGGAAAGTGCTGAAAGATATGTATCAGCCATTAGGACAACAACAATTAAGCTCTAAGATACAAGCTTTCACAGGGTATAAGATACCAGAAGGAAGTTCAGCTAAGGTAGCAGAGATAGCTAATTATCTTAATATCTTGCAAGCTGAAATAAGTGAAATATCACCAACAGAGAAGCCATCGGACACATTAAAGATATCGATCTTTTATAAGGTAGTCAGGGATATGGATTCGCGGTTTGACCCCTTGATTCTTCAATTAGAGGTCAGAGATGAACCACTAAGCTTTAGTGCTATAGTGGCTAAATTCATAGAATTCGAGCGTCGAATGGGCCCTAGAGAGAGTATAAAAGAAACATGCTCTTAGTGCAAAAACAGATTCGAAAGGATTTAAAGGAAAATGCTTCAATTGCGGAAAGGGAGGGAATAGAAAGGCTGATTGTAGAAAGGCTAAAAAGGATCCGAATAGTTCTAATTCGAATAACCCAACTACTGGACCATTATCGACACCCAGTGGTGGTAGAGGCCTATCACCAAAAGCGGAACAAGCGAAATCAGCCGAGATTAGTTGGATGGCTAATATAAGCCAAAAGTGTTCTCAAGAACCTATATGGATAGTGGATTCAGGGTGCTCAAGGCATATGACATATGCTAAGGAGGAATTTAGTGATTATGAACTATTGGATGAACCTATCGATATTACTACAGCATCGGAGCTGTAATTAAGGCTATTGGTGAAGGGACTGTAGTTTTAAAGGTTAAGGTTGAAGGGAAATTAGGCTTACACCCTTAACTCGAGTTCTACACGTTCCAGGACTAGCAGGATCGTTAATCTCGGTTTTGCAGCTTCAAGATAAAGGACTGACTATAACAACTACAACTAGTCCTGAAAAGAAGCTTACTGATACAATATCAGGAGTGACTGTAGGTACTGCCTGTCGAATAGGGCATGCCTATACCCTTGAAGGACCTGATCAGTATAGGGTTAATAGGCCTAAAAGCTTTTAAATCGATAAAAGCCCCTAAACAAAAGGAAACGGTATTGTAGCATCGAAGATTAGGCCACTTGAGCCCAAGAAGCCTTAGTACGCTGCATAAAGCTACTAAAGGCTTGAAAGAACCAATTAAAGGCTTAACAGAGCCATGCGAAGCTTGTATTACCTCGAAATCAGTAAGGATAATAAATCGGAAAGCTTCAGAACGTTGTAAAAGCCCATTAGAGAGAGTCTATAGTGACTTTTGGGGTCCTTATAAGATACCAGGCTTATTCGGAGAGCTTTATATGCTTACTTTTACAGATGACTATACTCGCAAATCATGGGTTTATTTCACTAAAGATAGGAAATCATTGCGAAGTATATTTCAGGTTTTTAAGGCTAGAGTAGAGAATGAGACAGGTTTAAAGCTCAAGATTCTTAGAGCTGATAATGCCCCTGAATATAAGGCATTAGAGTCTCAAATAGCTACTACTGGCATAGTATTCGAATATACTACGCCATATACACCTGAACAGAATGGAGTAGCGGAAAGGCTAAATAGAAGCCTAATATCGCTAGCTAGAGCTATGCTTCAAGACGCAGAACTACCACCGAAGTTTTGGCCAGAAGCAGCTGCTACAGCCTGTACGTAAGGAATAGAATTCCTATTGGCCCTGATGGCAAAACACCCGAAGAAGCATATAGTGGCAAAAAGCCATATATCGGACATTTGAGAGCATTGGCTGTGTAGCTTATGCTCATATTCCAAAGGAAAAGCGTTCTAAATTGGGAACCGAATGCTAGGAAAACGGTATTTGTAGGTTATATGCCTACAAGTAGACAATATAGACTATATGATATTGAAAAGGGGAATATCATAGTATCAACAAAGCCTAAATTCTTGGAAAACAAGCATCTGAGATAGCTAGAAGGCTCAAAAGATGAGGGAGAAGTATCAGTGGCCTTTCGATCCAATAGAGTCTGTATTACCTATTAATAGTAATAATAAGGGATCTACAGAACTCCAATCAGAAGAAGAAGATATTGGCAATACAATAGTAATAGATACAGGAAATTGGATAGCCGGATCTAGATCTTCTGAGAACCCTAGGTTTAGGGGGGTAGAGGCTCTTGAAGAAAAAGAAAAGCCTGAAAGCGAATTTGAAGATATCCAACAAAAGCCGGAAACCCAGGATCCTCAAGATATATTAGACGAAGAAAGGCCTATAGGACATACACTCAGGAAGCGAAAGCCAATAAATTACGCTTTATCGACTATATCGAAAATCAAAACACCTGAAAGCTATAAAGAAGCTATAAACGACCCTGTGTATAGTGTATATTGGAAAGAAGCTATTCAAGAAGAGCTAAATAAGTTACAAGCTCTTGGAACTTGGGAATATACGGAATTGCCTAAAGAAAAGAAAGCAATAGGGTGTAAATGGGTATTTACAGTCAAATATACCCCTACTGGCTTGATTGACAAATTCAAGGCTAGGCTAGTAGCCCAAGGATTTAAGCAGATTCCAGGGGATGATTTCCTAGAAACATTCAGTCCTACAATCAGACAAGAAAGCTTGAGAGTTTTATTGGCTATAGAAGCCTATGAGGACCTGGAAATACGCCAAATAGATATAGTCAGTGCTTACCCAAGAGCTGAACTACATACTACGATATACCTTAAGCCTCCAGAAGCATTAATAGAATGCCCAAAAGACAAAGCTTTGCTTCTGAAAAGACCATTATATGGTTTGAAGCAATCAGGAAGAGAATGGTATATTGAGGCTTGCAAAGGATTAAATAAGCTAGGGTTTAATTCAACTTATAGCGACCCAAGTATATTCAGAAATCCGGAAACAGGTATATTAATAGGATTATATGTAGATGATCTGATTCTATTAGGACCCAACTTAAAGGATATTCAAGAAGTCATAAAAAGAATATCGAAGATTTGGGAGATAAAAGATTTAGGGGACGTAGCAAGATATTAGGCCTACAAGTCATCAGAGATCGACAAAAGAAGACCCTGACTATAAACCAGAAAAACAATATATTGAAGGTCTAATCGAGCGATTCCGGATGGATAGAGCTAAACCTGAGAAACTACCAGCAAATGATCGAAATACATTGGTTATAGGGCTTCCCGATGAAGCTCAAGCAGATCAAGCCCTATATCAGAGTGCTGTAGGAGGTATATTATGGGCAGCTAAAGGTACCCGTATTGATATAGCTTATATATCGGGACAAATCAGCCAATATTGTAGTAGGCCTACAATAAAGCATTGGAATGCTGCAATGAGGGTATTGCGATACCTTAAAGGAACTATTGATTATAGTTTAGAATACGGCCAAACAGATAAAGCTACAAAACTACAAGGATACTGTGATGCCGACTATGCTGGGGATATAATGGATCGAAAATCGATATCAGGACACCTATATTTACTATTAGGAGGACCTATAAGCTGGAGCTCAACTAAACAACGCTGTGTCAGTACTTCAACAACTGAAGCTGAATATATAGCTTTATCGGAAGCTAGCAAGCAAGGACAGTGGTTGAGAGGGCTATTGAAAGAGCTTCATAGGGGACAATATCTAGGCAAGAGCTTAGAAGTGCCAGTCTATAGTGATAATCAAGGATGTATAGCACTAGCTAAGGATCCTATAGCTCACAATCGCACTAAGCATATTGATATCAGATATCACTATATTAGGGATCTAGTAGCCTATGGAAAGACTACTATTGAATATTGCCCAACTAAGGATATGCTAGCAGATTTACTTACAAAGCCATTGCCAGCACCAGCATATATGAATTGTATCAAAGGGCTATTAAAGATCTAATAAGGATAGGAATATTTACAAGATACAGGAAGGGGACTGTTGAACCTTAATGCCTTGTATTTAAGGTTACTAGGAATGAGGGGTAATCAGGATCGACAGAGGCTTATAGAAGATTCTAGTCTTGTAGCGACGACGACATTGATTAGAAATACAAGAGATAAAACAGAAGGTTCTAGATAGTCCTGAAAGGCCTATATATACAGGTCCTCTATCATTGTAAATAAATAATTAAGTTGAAATCAATATTCAAGAAAGGACAATATTAAATCTGAGTCACCACTCGCGTATATATTATATATCACTTATATATATATATGATAAACCTCTGAACAAGACTTCCGAAGGTAATCATGCAATAGGTGGTTTAACGTAGTCAAAAGATTCTACAGAAGCCTAGTACTAGTGGCTTTATCACAAGTGAGCCGGGAAAGCGTCTGTAGGTGTAGCGAACCTACTTTGTATTATAATATATTCTAGAAAGTAGTTATAATATAATTTATTTCTGCCTTCGAACTGCGACTGAAGATTATAGAAGCAGTTCCTGGATTAAGGCTCGAACTGATCCCCTCGCTTTATCGCAACAGAACAGAGTGGACCCTGAGATATAAGATACCAGAGGAATACAAGAACCTCTTGCGAGACGAAAATCGCATACGGCTGATCACTGTGCTTGGTGTAAATGATGTTTAAGTTGTGGAGATCTGGTACAACTATATTGTGCCTCAGGTCCTTCACAACACACTAAGCGCACTCACAACACTCCTAGACACGATTATCCGAAAAAAGATCAAAGTACAAACAGGAAAGGAACCAATGCAATATAGAGTTTCTAAGTACAGGGTGAACCCTTTTATAAGGAGAGCCAACTGGATTGTTAGTTTCAAGAAGACAGTAAAACCATTCCGGCTATTTAATATTAATGAATACTCGAAGCCCCTTGATAGATTGCAACGCCCTCAACCACAACAGCACTCCAACGGGTGCCAGCTATATTGTAACCCGTATGTGTGTTATCGCCCGGCTCGTTGTTCTAGGTGCAGCGAACTGACTGCTAAATATACTGATGGAAAGATTCATGAGCAATGCCAAAACGATGCTCAATGTGTGGGATGCCTAGGATCCTTTCGATCCGTGTATAGCAACTGCCCTGCAGCATCACGATCAGTCAATGGAAAACTGATCAGGCTCATTTATCGACAAGTGAGAGAAGTTAGGATTGCTGGCCGAAGGGAGATTCAGGAAGTACGCAAGGGAAAGGTACTTGTTCCAACGCCAGCCAAACAGTCTCAAGTGGTTATCCCTAGACCCCCTGTACCGGGGGCCTGCATTACTGCCTACGAGAACGAATGGCAACTGGTGGATCGATTACCCAAACGGGCCTGATCAGGGGAGGGCCCTTCCAACAGTCCGATTCACACCCCGGGCCGTAACCCTCCGCGCCGCGCTAACAAAGGGGTAAACTATAATGTAGCAGCTATAGCTGAAAAAGCCTTCTTATCTCCCGATTCTGAAATGAGCGAGGGGAGTGAGTCAAATACTGATGAAGTTGTTACCACTTCTGTATAAGTTGTACAATCAGTGCGAACTCAACAGGGGGAAGGGGGCTTACGATTGCGTGGGCGAATGTGGGGCGCGGACACTTCAATCATATTATCCTCTTACAGGTTGCTGGAAAGGCTGATATGGATATCATCTGTGTTCAAGAATCCTGACTGTATGATAACTCGGTAATCCAAAATCATATTGCATATGATCGATACCAGTCGATTGATATCTGGGAAGCAGCTGATGGCTTTGAGTATGGGCTACGAGTGATCACCTATGTACGAAAAGGAGGCAACTTGAAGGTCAGACAAATAAGGCAGACTGGAAACAGAGATCTACTTTGGATTAATGTTAATGGGTACTCGATCCTTAATACCTACCACACCCTGCTTAATCTGCTGACAATAGAATACATACTCGAACTAGAAATCACCTTAGGGACTGGTATGATTATCGAAGATGATTTCAATACTAAGTATAATCTATGGAAACCCAGAGTAGCAATTGCCAATCAAGGTGATATGCTTGCACAATAGGCTGTTGAATAGGGAATGGAATATATCGGAACTCCTGGTACTCCTATGTATATAAGGGGATACATTCTGGATCTGACCTTTTCCAATCTGATTACTGTTATGACAATAATTGATAACAACCTGTACAACAACTCCAATTATGCTACTCAAGTTATTACCATTTCGGATAAAGGAATCTCTGAATATAAGCAAGTGTACATCCGGATATGCGATTCAGATTTACTCTGTCTGGTAGGTATAATGGCCAACCGTTTAGCGAACCTCCAGAACCCAAATCTCCGATCTACCTATGATGTCGATAGACTGATCGCTAGATTCACAAGCGTACTGAGCGTCTCTGTAATAGCTGTGAGGCAGAAAGGCTGCAAACCCTACCGATCATCCCCGTGGTGGATTGATGAGTGTAAAGAGGCACACCAAATATATATACAAACCAGAAGAACTGGAACTGCAGACGGAATAGCAACTGCCCAGCAGGACCTACAGAGGGTCATGCGAGCATCGAAACGAGCCTATTGGACTAAACGCTTGAACGATGTATAGGACGATCAGGAACTATACAAAGTCATGAACTGGCACAAGCTGACCCCAGAAGCAGGCCTCAAGGCCCCTTCTCTGGTGATCGAAGGCCAGGAGATTATTGATATCAAAGAAAAAGCCGAAGCACTTTTTACAATGGTACTCGATCGCTTCAAAGCATCAAACAATCTATAGCACGACTCTCTACAAGAACAAGACTGCCAAACAACCCTATCATGGAAAAGAACGATTACTGTAGAGGAAATGGAAAAACATATAATAAGAATCAGAAACACATCACCCAGAATCGATCGAGCAACCATCTACCTCCTCAAGGTATGCTGGCCTAGTATGAAGAGTGTAATACATAAGATTTTCGCGGTCTGCCTTAGGCTCAACTATTACCCTAACGAGTAGAAACTCGCTGAAGTAGTCATACTGCCCAAGGTTGGTAAGAAAGACAGAACGTCCCCAAGATTGTAAAGGCCAATTGCATTGATATTGTATATTGGAAAAGGACTAGAAAGGTATATCACCAGTCAAATTGCATGGACAGCTATGAGATACAACATTATCAGCCCTTAGCATTACGGAGCGCTGCCGAAAAGAGCCGGTATTGATCTCACAACTGCCTTCACTCATAATGCTGAGCTTGCTTTAGCAACTGGCAAAGTGGTTATACTAATAACAATGGATGTACAAGGCGTCTATAATACACTCCTTAAAAGACGGCTCCTACAATGTATGAAGAAGCAGGGTTGGCCTATAGCACTCTTGCAACTCGTTGATTCATTCCTGACTGGAAGACATATGCGTATAAGGCTTGAGGGGATTATAACACAGGATTTCCCGGTTGTATGCGGTATTTTCCAGGGATCGCTATTCTCTCCTATCCTGTATACCCTTTACCTTGTTAAACTTCTCAATCAAGATAGAGTACAACACTTCGAATATGCTGACGATATAGCTATATATCACATATCTAAGAACCTATCCACAAATACATATATGCTCCGCCGAACCGTTCGATGCATCTTACAATGGGGAGATCAGAATAAGGTCTTTTTCGCTTCGGAAAAGTTTGAGCTACTTTACATATCGAGGAAACATGAAATTGCAAACCCGACTATAAGGATAAGTCGGGACCTAGTTATCACGCCGACCCCTCTAGGACTCACCAACAAAGCACAACCGACCTTACACTAGCTTGACATCTTTTTTGATTAACACCTAACATTCCTATAGTATATCAAAACGCATACCGCAAAAGCTATGCGTGTTGTATCCCACATCCGATCAATAGCTTATACAGCCCACAGACTATCTGCAGCCTGCTTGCGAAAAGCGATTATTACCTGTGTACTCCCTGTTATTCTCTTCGGTTCCGAAGTATGGTTCGATGGGCTATACAAACAATGCCCAAATGCAGGCTATATTCTGGTCAGCATTGGGATTAAGAAATACATCGACCTAGTCAGCAAGACGATTCACAGTGTAGCATGGGGAGCTTTATCTGTTTATAAGACGATCCCGACGATCGCATTCCTTATAAAAGCTGGTCTCCCAGCTGGAATTGTTGCACTAGAGCAAGCCAAACTGAGGTTTGTGTTTCAGCTTCAGATAGTAAATGCATAATATCTATTTATAAACCGATTGAAGCTGTGCATTAGGAAGAGAGAATAAGGTATAGGTATTCTGAAAGATTCTAATACAAAACTGCAAAGAATGGGACGGGCGATCTCTACTACCAAACACCCCAGATTCTTACGGCCTTACTTCTCTTTTGAGTGTTGTACCAATCTAACGAATAGTATGGATAAAGAGGACACTGCGAAAACATTCAAGGAATAGTGGAACTTAATCCCCCAAGAAGACTACTCTGTATTTTCAGACGGGTCTGAACAATATGACAAACACGATTACTACATAGGGTATGGCTTTGCAATCTATCGCGACAAGCAATAGATCAATAGCAGCTATGATTGTATATACGAACAATTGCATGTTTTTGATACTGAGACGATTAGCGCATAGCGGGGACTAGAATGCCTTCTGAGTATCATTGATTGTTCCTACCAGGAACAAATATGGTTATGCATTGATAGCACCTTAGTAATCTGGGGAATACGAGGAAATGCTGCTGTTTCCTTTTAATGGGCATACCACAAGTGCTATTAAGCGATGCAACACTATGATATTATAATCAAGTGATCCCCTAGGCATACTAAGATTGAGGGCAACAAGGCAGCCGATCGTCTTGCTGATCAGAGCACGGCTGGGCTGCTTGACCCTAGTCTATTTTGCTTCCCCATAGTCAGCAGTTCCCGCTCTATCCTACATGCTAAATATCGGCATTCCGAAAGCAAATAATAAAAAGAAAAAAGGAGTTTGATCTTCGAAATATACAATACATGAAAACCGGTATATGATACCTTGGAGCCGGAAAGCCTTAAGCTCCCTCGCAGGGTATTACACAGACTCATAGCAATGCGGACCGGACACAGTGACTTTGCAGTCTATCATATCAGATTCAATCACAAAAATAGCACGAACACCTATACATACAAGATTGAAAAAAGCCCACTACATTTCTTTCAATATTCAATCAATAATCAAACGCACAGCGACTAGCCGCTTACACCAAATCGATTTCGATCCGAATAGAACGTGATAGCATATATCAACCACATCCTGCAAACACAATATAGCTTTATTGACCTTCTCGCTAGATTCAGATTCTATACTAGGATATACTCAAACTACACGAAACTACACGAATTCCAACCTACTCCAATACCCCGAGAATAAGCTCTCCACCCCAATCAACCTAAGACCCGCACCGAACAGTTATAAACACTCTAAGCACTCTCCCGATTGACAACGATCGATCTGATTATCCGCTGATACCCGGATGGTATATGAAACAAGGCCCTCTAAAACAGAATCACAAACCCTTAGACAGAATAATCACAGGATCGCCATAAGCGATACTGAGCAAGGGAATACCAAAGGCAACAAGCCTCTGATTAGCTAACATTACACTACTATGAGCGGCTGGAACGCTAGCGGCCTGTAGGCCCGCTCCTTAGTACATCTAGAATACCCCTTGGGAGGTCAGATATTAGACGTTAATCACTATAAATAAATAAATAAATAAATAGAAGATAACCCTATCCTTTATACAAACAATATTTTATACTATAACATACAAGCTCGAATATTTCTTATATAAAAAAATAACTTTAAGATTCTATATACATTCTGCTTTCCAATATAAAATATATAATGTAAAATGTATTTCTTTTTTAATTATTATTCAATTTCCCAATATTCCTTACAATCAAAATCAATTATAAACTTCCTTATTATAATAAGTAAGCTTATTTATAATATTGTATATCAGATATTAATCTATATATAATACTAAATGTATATCATATCTAATACTATAAGTATTATATAATATCTTTGAAATCTATTCTACCATTTGATAAATACTATACTAAAAACCGAATTGGCCTACACTCACATTCTCCCTTTCAAGAATATATAGAAACTATAAGAATAAAAGCCTATTAATAGAATAATTCAAGTAGAATATCTGAAAATCTTTTATAACTTTCGATATTTGTTATACAATAATAATCTCTTTTTGATAATTTATTTTTTATATATATATTAATATATAACTATTCATAATTGAAAAGTTAGTGAATATAAAACTATTTATTATAATAGAAATATTTATTATAGATATACTTTACTATTCAAAACCTTATAGATTATTTTCAGATTGTAATAAGCAAAATTGAATTTTATAATAAAAATAGAAATAAGGTTCCTTTAATATAATTAAAAAAGAATTTAATAAATAAAATCAAGCAAAATATTTTGAATCTTAAAAAGAATCTTTTCAAGAAAATAAATATTATATAAAATATCAAGAAATCTTGATTTAAGAGAATACTATAATTATATAATATTTTTAAATTCTTTTTTTACCTAATCAATTTACAAAACAAGGAGATTTAAGCTTTATATAAATTATTATTAAAAAAGGAATTGAAAAGGGATTATCTAAAAGCAAAAAACTCTTAATTTATTTATATTATTAATATTATAAAGACTATAATATATAATATTTATCAATTATACTTTAATATATTCTTTAATTAAAAGATAACTTAATAACAAGCTAATATCTTTAATGAATTTTATTCAGAAATAAGTAATAAGGTAAATAGATTTCAATATTATAAGAATACTTTTATATTAATTAAATACTTTTTAATTGAAAAACAATTTTTAGTATATTATTATTAAATAATGTATTTAAAGAATAGCTTTTTCATTACTATAAAATCAAATCAATTATTATTATATAATATTATCAAATTAATTTCAACTCAAATTCGAGTAATAAATATTATTATAAAAGCTTTGAATATTAAAGATCCTGATATATCCGAATTAGCTCTAAAATATATTATTTAACAATTATATCTGATTCTGATTTATTATTTAATTAGAAATATTATTAGAAAAGGTACTTATATTGTATATTACATTATACTGTATTAGAATTAGTCTATATATAATTTTATCGAGTCCATATATATATTATATTTCTATATAAAACTTAATAATATTAAAGCTTTTTTATTAATTTATATATAATCTTTTAACAAATTATAAGCCTAGATTTGTATAGTGTTAGGATTAGTTTTCCGGAGTTATTTAATTAATATTATAATAGATAATAGCGATTTCATTAAATCTGAAGGCTGTTGTCTTTATAAATATAATTAAATCCAAAAAATATTCAGGTGATATTTAGTCTAATACAATTAAACGATTAGAAAAATATAGCTTTACTTAATAAATAAATCTGATATCAATATTGTTATAAGATTCTAATATTTTATATAGTATTATAAAGTATATAATATTATTATAATAGAGATTGTAATAAATATTTAGATATATAGTATTATAATAATCTAATTTATAAGATTAAAAATAATAAAAATTATATAAAATATTCAGATATATAATATTATAATAATCTAATTTATAAGATTAAAGATAATAAAGATTATATAAAATATTTAGATATATAATATTATAATAATCTAATTTATAAAATTAAAAAGAATAATAAAGCTTTGATAAATAACTATTATTCATTTTTATTTTTTTTTAATAATTTGAAAATCCTAATATTATATATTGTTATAAATATTATTTATAGGTTTTTTTTTATATAAGGAAATAATATGTGATCTATATATTATAAATGTTGTTTATAGATTAATCCTAATCTTATTAAATCTATATATATAAAGTTCAAAAGTATTATAACTATTATAGAATGATATTAAGTTCTTTTTGTTCTGTTTTGTTCTGTTTTGTTATATATATAAGAATAAGGTAAAACTTTTAGTTTTATCTCCTAATCTTTTAGGTATAGAAAGTAGGCTAAACGTATTAGGCGTATTATGTAATCATCTTGATTGATATAGTCAACTAGATTATATATAGTTTTTAATATAATATGTATTATACTTAATACTAAAACCTTATTTATGATACATATCTTTTCTGATGATCTACACAGGGATTCAAGATACATTCAATATCTTATCTTTATTCTTTTTATAATTAAGCCTTTTAATTAAGAATATTTAGAAACTCTTTTTATCTTTAAATTTGTTGTATAGTAGTATTTGTATAACAATCAATATATTAGCATTAAAAAAGTTTTCAAAAGAGCTGTAGATATTATACAATCTCATTGATTTGAAGAACTATTATATAATTACAGAAATCTAATATTTGAATAATTCTTTCTGATTCTTTTTTTTATTTTTTAAATATCTCTCTTTTCAGAAATACTTTATATATTCATTTTTACAATACTTCCTATAAAAATTCAGTATTACCTTACTATTAGAATATAAATTTCTTTCGATTTTTAAAATACCTTTTTAATATTATTCTTGATTCCGGAAATTTACAGTATAGATTTTCAATCTCATCCTAAATAATACTAGTATTATTCTTTTCAAGTAAATCCAAACTATTATTCGATTCTTTTGATATTATCCTTATTTTAATCCCGAAAAACAAAACCTTTACCTTCTATTTGCTTAGCAATTGCTAAAGAATATATAAAACCCTTTTGAAAATCTAATTCTACTATTTATCAAATTACGACTTCGACTTTTCATCCTCCAAATTTAAGAAATCCTTTTAATATACTATTCGCTAAATCCTTTTACAATATCGAATAACTTTATTACCTTAACAGTTCGTATTGAATAAACTAAAGTTAAAGTTGATAATATACTATTTTTCTTGAAAGAAAAAAATACTATTAAATTATAGATTCGAAAAATTAAGTAAACTATTTATTTATTTATTTATTTATAATGATTAACATCTAATATCTGATCTCCCAAGGAGTATTCTAGATGTACTAAGGAGTAGGCCTACAGGCCGCTAGCGTTTCAGCTGCTTATAATAGTATAATATTAGCTAATTAGAGACTTATTGCCTTTGATATTCCTCTGTTCAATATTGCTTATAGCAATCCTATAGCTATTCTATCTAAAGATTTATAATTCTATTTCAGAAGGCCTTGTTTCGTATGTCATCCGGGTATTAATGGATAATCAGATCGATTACTATCAATCGGAAAAGTACTTAAAGCACTTATGACTGTTTGGTGCGGGTTTTAGATTAATTGAAATAAAGAGCTTATCCTTAGGATATTAAAGTAAATTGGAATTTATATAGTTTTGTGTAGTTTGAGTATATCTTAATATAGAATTTGAATTTAGCAAAAAGATTAATAAAACTATATTATATTTGTAGAATATAATTAATATATATTATTGTATTCCATTCAAATCAAAATCGATTTGATATAAGCAATTAATTACTATATATCTGATTATTAATTGAATATTAAAAGAAATATAATGGGCTTTTCTCAATCCTATATGTATAAATATTTGTACTATTTTCATAATTGAATCTAATATGATAAATTACAAAGTTATTATATTCAGTTCATATCACTATAAGTTTATATAATACTCTACAAAGAAGCTTAAGGCTTTCCAGCTTTAAGATATTATATACCGATTTCTATATATTATATATTTTGAAGATCAAGCCCCTTTTTTTCTTTTATTATTTACTCTCAGAATACCGATATTTAGTATATAGAACAGAATGAAAGCTATTAACTGTAGGGAGACAGAATGGGCTAGGGTTAAGCAACCCAGTTATACCCTGATTAGCAAGATAATTGATTATCTTATTATCCTCAATCTCAATATACCCAGAGGATTATTTGATTATAATATTGTAATGTTATATTATTTAATAATATTTATAGTATATTTATTAAAAAAAGGCAGTAATACTTTCTTGTATTTTCTAGATTATTAAAATACTATTAATGTATAATTATATTTGTTTTTGGTAAAAGCGATTAATAATATTTAAAAGGTATATGAAGACTGAATATGGAGTAAAGGTTAGCCTAAGGTAGGAAAATTGTTTTGATTTTTTTTTTGATACCATTCGATTCGTCTTGACTTAAGAATTACAAATATAATAATCATTCTCTCTTCAAAGCATTGTAGAAAAAGTTATGCTTGATCAAAGGTAGGATTCGTAGTGTTGGGGTCCCGATTTGGCAAAAAGCCAGATACTGCCGATTAACATACCGCCTTTTCCGATTAGGATTATTTCTGACATAATCAATTATCATTCAAAACACTTATTCTATATATATTAAAAATATAGGAATCTGATATTTAGTATTCAATTATATAAAAGTACTATTAAATTTAATTACAAAATCAGAAATCAATACTAAATAAAGTTGTAGTTGATTCAAGTTAACCCCAAGAATTGGTGAAGGTTAATTGCTCTACTTTCCCGATTAGGATTATTTCTGATATAATTAATCATTATCCAAAACACTTATTTTATATATATTAAAAATATAGAAACCTAATATCTAATATCTAGTTATATAAAAATATTATTAATTTTAATTATAAAATCAGAAATCAATGTTAAGTGAAGTTATAATTGATTCAAGTTAACCCCAAGAATTGGTAAAGGTCAGCTAACCCAGTTTCCCGATTAGGATTATTTCTGATACAATTAATCATTATTCAAAACACTTATTCTATATTTATTAAAAATACAAAAACCAAACAATTCGTTTTCAAATTCTTAGATCTAATATTATAGTTTATAATAATATATAAGAAAAATCCTGGATAAAATTGTAATGAATACAAATTAATCTCAAGGTATTAAATTCTATCAATAAAAGTGTCAATTGTTTATCAGCCTTACTAATCAGATTTTTTTTTTATATTTTACTAATGTTTTATAACATTATGATATCTATTTCAATTAATAATCTATTTATAGCTTTATAATGCCATCTTATAGGAATCTTAGATGATTAAGGAAATATACTAATGCTGAAGAAGCTAGAAAAGTAAATAATATTAATAATTGTCTTTATACAAAAAAGAAAAAACTTCAATTCTTAGATTCAAATAAGTTTGTTATATATTAATCTTTATTTTTTATAAATATCTTTATAAATAATTCTTTTCTATATATTTGTCTGAATACTAGACTTCTAATAGCTATTCTATTATCTCAAGATCAAATCCTCAAAATCGAAAATGTTTATGAGAATAGTAATTTGGAGAGCTTGCAACCCATCCTTTCAGTACAAAGTCAATTATTCTTGATTTATAATTATAAAGAGATTGATATTCAAAAGAAAGAAATAAATAATCAAGAGATTTATTTTACAGAAAAGAAATATAATATAAATATTGCAAAGATTCTAATGGAAATATAGTCAGCTTATACAATCTGTACAATAAAGGGATCGAAAGTGAGTGTAATATCAAAGTAAACAATATTGTATCACATTGTGGATATCAAATCAGAATCGCACTAAACCATATTAACACTTTTTCATTAGTTTTTTCTTCTCATGTATACATTCAAAGTAATTCTAAGATTATTTTTATTACATCGATTACAATAATGAATTCGAATTCAATTAAAAAAAGTTATAGCAGATCACAAAAGTTTATACAAGAAGAAGCAACAGCTTCTAAAAGAAATAGTAATTGATATACTCAACAACATCAGTGTTACCCACACATTACTGTCAGTCCATCCGATTTCATTACCTACAAACCCCCTCCATCAAATATACCAATCAATATACCTTTTAGTAGATTTCGAATTAGTTCTGATATTTTAATACCTTTAGATAACAATCTATTAATTGAAAATCCTTCAAATATACAATCGAATTCTTTTTTATTGATAACCTCTCAAATTGAATTAACTACTGAACTTGAAGAACAAATAAGATAAATTCGACTTGAAGAAGAAGAAACGGATAAAGAGCGTATTGAATATGAAACCGAAATTTCCGAAAAGATGAAGGAAACAAGTCTTACAACCGATTCAATTGAAATAGTAATACAATCGGTGAATATAATCAATAAAATATAGGAAATAAAAGTAAGGGACCCAAGTGAGGACAGAACATCAGATAATGATAGTATTTTTACATCAAATTCCTATTACCCATTAATAAGCATTCAAGGATCTATAGATAATCCTATACTACTCTCGAACCCAATTCAGTTTCGATCACCTTCTTTCCAATTATCCAATCAAAGCCGAAGTCAGCAAAGCAATAATAAAGGAAGAACTCGAAGTCGAAGTCAGCAAAGCAGTAATACAGAAAGAGACCGATTCTCTATGCAAAGTAATCTCGAAGCTTGATTAATACCTTCACCACATTCAATTTCTAGGATTTAGAATACAACCTCAATTGCAAGCTTACCACAACATACCACAAATATTTCGTCTTCAATCCACTCCCAGATTAAAAGTATGACTCCTTCGATACCATCCGCTCCCTCAATGTTAATAGAGCGTATAGCTTTCAAATTAACCAAACAATTCCATAACTTTCAAGATTATACTCACAAGCAATATAAGATAACTAAACAACTTCACCATAAATATTATTAAGAACCCAATATCCACTCAGAATATTCATCCTTATAAGATATCACCAGTTTTCTTAAAAAAAATTATCCTAATAAGATTTCTCTGCCTGATATTTTGAGTAATTACAAATTCCTTTAGACAAAAAATTATAACTTTTAAAATTATCAAACAGCATTTGAGGGTATAAGTGCTACAGCCGCTCCTAAAGATAATAATACACAAAATAAGAATTTGCCCAAGAACTTATGTTTGTCACAATATCACCTCACCAGCAAGCAGAATCGTAAAGCCAAGATAACATATAATATCAATAGCATTTGCTGTTTTCCCACCAGTTTAGGTTTTGCGAAACACAGCATACACTGATTGCCTAAAGCTTACCCTATTCTCAACCTCACAACTGATATTCACTTTGCTTTGAAGATATCTACCTACAATAATTATAATGTATTAATAAAAAGAGCTACTCCACTTCACAAAATCCCTCACTATTACTTTAATAATGCAATTGGAATAGAATCATTACTGATCTTTATTTTTTTTTCTATCTTACACCTCGAGAGTAATTATAAATACACTTCCTATTTGAGTGGTGAGAATAATGAACTCTTCTTTAATACTATCGTTAGCCCCGTTTTCAATCGGATTACTAAATCCTCCAATATCATACAGCATTACCCTACATCCACTAGGATTTTGTAATTGGATACTATAGCTATTTCTACCAAAAGCCTTCAACAAAAGAATCTTCGAAAGAATAATTGATCAAGCACGTTATACAACCTCAATACCTTAATCAACTCTGGGATACTATTGTTCAAAATATTAAAAATAACCCTAACTTTGATCGATTTCGGGAAGCCACTCTATTTGCTCATTCTAAAAATATCAAATTGGAATTTATGAATGCTAGCCTGACTAAAGTATATAATAATTGATACTCTAAATGGACTACTACAACTGATACCCAATTTTATAATTCGGATCATACATTTGTAAACCTCGTTAAATAGGTGACATCTCAAGATACTGCTTTGCCATTTGATTATATTCCAATTAATTACAAAGTAGAGGTATTCTTGTAAAAGAAGTATTATCTTGAAGCGTATACCAAGAATCGAATAATTCTTGAGGCTGATAGTAGTCCTGCAAAAAGCAATCCCAAACAAACTATATACTCTTGGGCTACTATACAGGATACAATAAGTCAAACTCTTTTTGTTATTCTATATGATCAAGAGAATATGAATGGATTAATCTATTCTCAATTTTATAGCTTGATTAAGATGCCTTTCGATTTATCCAAGATATACGTTTTTGATAATGATTCGATAAAGAATCTAACTCTCGACCCAGAATATATTCAAGCTCTTCAACAAACAGGTGACAGTATTACTTTCTTTAAGGCTATCACTGAATTTGATTACCAGTATAGCAAAAAGCGGGTTCACACAAATCTAATAGACAATCATACAAAATCATATAGGATTTGAAAAGAGTATTATATCTTTTTGACTATAATAAAAAAGATCTATCAATAGTAGCAATAGTGGGATCGGTATGATGATGAGAATAATATCAATCAACCTCATCTCCCTTATTATGTCATCCCTACTAAGAGTATCCTTGATTTCCTCGCTGCTTAGATTAACAAATATTGCTTTCTCTTCGAATATATCCTTTCCTATACCGACAGAACATATTCGCTATTAGAAACCATTGTGATGGTAACTGCACTCAGAGCCCTTTGATTCAGTTATGATAGTAACTTACTTCAATAAGAGTTTTTGCTATATAAGGATTGCTGAGAGCATATATATAATTCGAGATTGATTGTTAAAGAGAGATTAGGGATACAGGATACAATGGAGTGGTGCGGCTTAGGGTGGTTCCTGCCGAAGTTCAATTGGGTTACTTGTTGTTTTGCATTACTACATGGAGATAATATTCTTATTGGGAATGCTTTAGTATATAAGGAGTATAAGAGAAGGTGGTGTGCAGTCAAGGATCTTCGAGATATCTATGTACACTTCAATCAGGCAGTGTTGTGGTACGATCGATACAACATAAGTCGTAATAATGTATTATATCATAAGTAGTTGAATTATTTGTTCGCTTTGAATCTTGAGCAATTCAATACCGATATCTAGAAGGAAATGCTCAAATCCCACAAACACTCTCCAGAATTATCACCCCTCGCCTTTCAATCGCAAGGAAATCTTTGATTTTATTACACAGATATAAAACGAATATTCCTAGTCGATGAGATTGTAGTACCTTCTCACTTCGTAACAGGAAACAAGATGTGATATAATAAAATTAATAAATTAATTGATTTCTTGTTCTCGTAGAAAAATAATAAAGAACATCATAATTGGACTCACAAACCATATCGGATTATCTTACAAAGAACTTTTGAATTAATCAAGCAATAACGCCCGGGAGATAAAAAAGCAAAGTCTTGATTAAAAGAGTTTTTGTATCTCGTACAACTGACACATTGGGTCCTCCCTTACCCAACACATTTAAATCTTATTGCATCAACGAAAACGAATCATAATACAGATCTCAAAAGACGAATGATGTAGTTCTCATCCGTTTATACTAACCCTAAAGAAGTTGAGCTTCCTCTTAAAGTTCATTCACAAACCCTTCACGACATCCTATAGCACACATCGCGAATAAAATTTGGATCCGGTAGAGATCATACATGGGAAACTGATGATCTTATCTTGGCATATAATAGGCAAGGAATAGATTTGTATAAATCAAAGAAATCTTCTCAGTTTTGAGTGATAGGGAGGCGTAGTATTGGATCGAAGAGCTATATATCAATATGGGAAAGGGAGATGCCATCAAGATTAAAGATGATAAAGGATATTCATCAAAAAAGCTTGGATGAATTAGAGGGATTGATGACTGCTCTTAAAGTTCAGTATGCTCATTGTGATATTCGAGATGATAAAGGTGATAATAGTTTTAATAATGATTCTAAATTGGATATTGATAATAATAAAGCAATAGCTATATTTATTCGCAATTATAATAATGATAGAGCTCGAGTTAACACTGGCAGTGTCTTTACAGCATCAAGTAGTATATCATAGAGTAATATTGAAACCCCCATTTTTGAAATCATCAATGTATTTATAGAAATAAAGTTAAAGTTACTATATTGAGGAAATTAGAATAAAGTAATAATAAAAGGATTTTAATAATAAAATAAGAGATTAAAGATAATATAATATTGATAAGGTTCTAGTAATAAAGTAAGAGGTTATAGAAAAAATTTAAAGAGGTTTTAATAATAAAATAAAACTGCTAAGTTTTTAAAGAATGGTAGTTGGTATAGAGGTTTGTTACGGGAGCTGCCTCTAGGGTCACGTGGAAGTGGCTAGAGATCTCTTGAGGTGGTTGAGACTAAACTTCAAGTAGGAATTCAATAAGGTTGTAACTGGTTGTAATTCTTGTAATTATAGTAATGAAACTAATGATTATTTTTAAGCACAAAGCTTTATTTTGTAATGAAACCCATTCCTTATATAGGCCTTTATACTAAAATCAACCAACAAGTCGATTGACAAATCAATCAATAAGTCAATCGGTTTTTGATTATATAACATTTATTCTGTGATTCTTGTTGTCTTAGCTTGTCCTTTTGTTCTGAAACCTAATTCTTTGGGATATTATTAATCTTAGTGAAGCCTTCTTGCTTACTGTGTTCTATCTTTCCTAGAACCTATTGTCCTGAGAACTATATTCTAGATTCCTAGGGTATTCTATAATTAATACTATATACATGCCTGAAGCTTTCCTTGAGTGCCCAGTGTCCCCCGGTATACTGCAGCTGAATCACTGAGGCCTATAATACCATTATAGCCTATAAGTCAGTGATTCTACAGCCTATTACTAACCCGTTGTAACAAGGTTGTATAATATTTCGGAAAAGGAAAGCAAAAAGGGGAAATTGAATTTTTAAAAGATATAATATAAAATATGGGTGATTGAAGTATATTATTGATTGATTGATTGATTGATTTAATTAACGTCCACCTTCAGTTTATGACTATATAGAACAACTAGGCCAAATGGTCTAGCGGATAACTTTTAAAGTACAAAATTAGGAATTTTAACAATAAGGTAAGTGAAAATTAATACTAAGGACTTGTTCCCGTTTACTATACGAAGTACATATAATAAGATATAGAGTAGAAAGGGTTAAACCCTTTCTTTTCTATCTTTTCTCTCATCCTCCTTCTTCTCTTTCCATTTCCAGTTTAATCATCACACAACAAATTTCGAAGGAAACTTTTTCTTCGAAATACGACCTTCTCACGATCGCTCTAGATCATAGTTATCAATACAATTCCATTGCAATTATCTCCAAGTGATTCTGGCCAGTAGTTGTTGTGATACTGCCGCCGACGCTTCGAAACACGAAACGCACGCGAAAAAACGCGTGAAAAACTCTGTTCCAAGACTTCAGAACAGACAACCCAATCTCAACATCAATATGGAACACTCCGATTGTATAGTTGTAGAGGTTCCAAATACTAATCTGAATACTCTTTCAGATATAGATATGAGAGAAGCCACCCCAGACCAATCTATAATACCAAATACCTATCCAGCAATCACTTCCAGCCCTCCTACAACCCCAAATTTGCCTACTTATTCCAGAAGAACCCCAATCGAATTATCAAGCCTTACTTCATCAATCAATCAAATAACCAGTCCTGAAATCAGAATACAAGATTTCAGTATACCTAGCGATCCTTTTATTACTCAAAAGCCAAACAACATCACTCAAATTTTCAACCAAAACAAAAAGCGAAACTCTACTACACTACTCACCAATCCAAACAAGCAATTCAAAATCCAAAACGATCCAATCACTCCTAAAGAAGCTATTCTAAAAGCTAGAGATCTCATAGTTCTAGCTTCCACTCTCTCTCAATCACGTGACGAACAATCTAAGCTATTAGATCTTTTAGAAATCTTTAGAGAATACACTGAAAAAGGAAATCTCACTACAGCTTCCAAAATCATCACATCCCAAATCAATCATTTGGAAACAGCTACACGGAAAATCGAATCTCAAACCAAAGCTTTAACCAAATCGGCTCCCACCAGTACCACAATATCAACATCAAAACCTTCTTACGCTAATATTACAAAAGAAGGGGAATGGAATCTAGTTACTAAAGGAAAAAGTAACAAATCTATTCCAATAGAGAAAAAGACTAGTATTATCCAAAAACGATTACTCTTAATCAAACCAGAAATCCCTAACTCCAAAACCTTCTCGCCCTTAACGATTCGAAACAAGATTAATGAAGCCTTCCAGGAAATTGGAATCAAAGGACCAGTAGTTGCTGCAGCAATACTCTCTCTCAATAACAATATCATTATCACTACTAATGATCCCTTTACAACACAATTCCTAATTGAAAAGAAAGCCATCTGGAAAAATGTTATCAAATTCGAAAGGATTCAAAAGACCAAGAATGGCATAGGGTTATTATTCACAATATCCCTATAAAAGAGTTCTCTGGGCCCAAAGGAATGGATTTGATTACAACTGAAATCAAAACCTTCAATACAGATTTCAAGCCAATAGGAACTCCCTTCTGGCTCACTCCAATAGCCAAAAGAGCCCACCAAAAAGACGGCGCTATCGTTATAGCTTTTGCCTCAAAATCAGAAGCCGAACTAGCTATTCGAAAGCGGTTGTATATTGCAGGCACTAGTGTCAGAGTAGAACAATTCTACGAATCCAAACCTACTACACAATGCCAAAAATGCCAGGGCTTTGGGCATCAAAGCTCGTATTGCAAAAAAGACCCTTCTTGCGGATTGTGCGGAGGCAAACACATTACAGCAATACACCTCTGTATGGTCTGCAACTTAAGAGGAAAACTCTGCTCTCATATTATCACCAAATGCTCTAATTGTCAAGGAAATCATACAGCTAGCTCTAAAAGCTGTGAAATCTTCAAAGCTATTCAACAAAAAAGCCAACAGCACTAATCAATGTGTTACAATAATATCAGATTTCTTCAAATAAACCTCAACAAAAGCTCCCAAGCCACAGAGAACGTTCTACAGCTTGCTCTTGAGCTCAATATTGATCTGATTTTAATTCAGGAACCTTGGATTCAAAAAAATGGAACCAATTTCTCTAATTGCAGATCGACTATACACTCCAATTTTATACAAATTCTCCCCAACTTCAACCCCGATCTCAAACCCCGAACCCTCCTATATATTTCCAAAGACCTCCGAGCTACAGTTAATCTAGCCCCTCATTCGCCAATAGACCCGGATATACAGATAATAAACTGCCAAAATGAAAGCGAAACCTTCCAAATTATCAATATATATAACGAAGCAGATCAAGCACAGGAAAAAGGATATACAATTGATCGGTCCCTTTACAATCTATCGATTAATCAACAAACAATAATATTAGGCGACTTCAACTCCCATCATCCATTATGGAATCCCTTTTCAAACAAAAGCGCTAATGCCGATCAACTAGCAGAGTGGATTGAAGATCAAAATCTAAGTCTATTGAATGAGCCTGGAGCTACTACTTTCTTTCGAACTAATCTGACAAATCCAAGTATACTCGACCTCACACTAGCTTCTCAAAGCATCTCTTCAAGGATACAAGATTGGCAAACACTTTCTAATATTGGATCCGATCATTCAGGGATTCTATTTGAATTAAAAGGAAAAGAGATTTCAAATACCCCTCTTCAAGAGCCAATAATCAGATATCATACAAAGCTAGCCAATTGGGAGCTATTCGAATCTATTCTACAATTCAAAGCCAAACACTCGCCCACTCTAGCCGAACTAAGTATGTTTACAACAACTACACAAGATTCGATTGATTTCCTTCAAGAAAACGATATATATCGTTCCAAATTGGATCAAGCTGCTAGCGAACTTACAAGGATTATCCAAAAGGCAATGGAAAGCTGTACTCCGAAGGTTATAACAAACAAAAGAGCTAAGCCATGGTGGTCTCCTGAATTGAAAGCCCTTCGAAAAGAACTAGGAAAAGCAAAACAACAAGTTGAATCCAATCTCGAAAATATTAGTTCAAAAGAAGCTTATCGAATTATCAGAAACAAATACTTTCAAGCTATTAAAACAGCAAAGAAGAATCATTGGAACGATTTCCTAGAAAAAGAGAACACTCAAACTATTTTCAAAGCAATGGCCTATACAAAGGATTATCAAAATCAAAGGATCCCTGATATTACTTCAGAAACCTCTTTTGAAGGAAAATGCTCTGCTTTTCGAACTACTCTGTTCCCTCAACCTCCTATCACAGCCGAACCTGAATGGGAAGGATATCAACAATCCAACGAATGGGAATGGCCTGATCTCTCTAAAAATGAACTAAAGAACGCCTGTTCGGCTAAAATTCAAGGGAAAACTCCTGGTCCAGATGGTATTACTCAAGAAATCATTACAAGAGCGTATAAAGCTATTCCACAAACCTTCTTTATTTTATATAGCAAGCTTCTCAATATTGGATACCACCCACAATGCTGGAAACAAGCCACTGGAGCAATCCTAAAAAAAGCTTCGAAACCAGATTATTCGATACCAAAAGCGTATAGGGTTATTGCACTTCTCAATTGCTTAGGAAAAGTAAGCGAAAGGATTCTAGCTCAACGATTAGGATATCTAGCGGAAACTACCCATCTCTTACATTATAGCCAAATGGGAGGACGACAAAAGAAATCGGCAATCGATACAGCTCTCCTTTTGAATACAGAGATTGAAAGCAACAAGCGAGCTAATAGTAAGACTTCGGTTTTATTTATGGATATAAAAGGAGCATTCGATCATGTTTCAAAAAATCGATTATTGGATATCTGCAAGAAGCTGAGACTACCAACCAATCTTATCTCCTGGATAGCTTCATTTCTTCAACAAAGACAACTAAAACTATCTTTTAATAATCAAATCGAATCTTTCAAGCCAATTTCGACCGGAATACCACAAGGCAGCCCTATCTCGCCAATCCTCTTCTTGATTTATATTAGAGATCTTTTCCAAAACAATTCAATCAAATTCCTTTCATATATTGACGATATCGCTCTTATCACTAAGTCATCTACTTGGAGAAAGAATGTTAATTCGTTAGAAAGAGCTACAAAACAATTATACGAACTCAGCTCAAAGAATGCAATCCAATTCGATTTAGCTAAAACAGAGCTAATGCATTTTTCCTCTTCCAAATTAACAGCTCAATATCCTATTACTTTACCCAATTCGGAAACAGTAATACCCCAATCTCTAATTAGATGGCTTGGTATCTGGTTCGATCCGAATCTCAAATTCGATCAACACGTCAATATCAGAGCAGCACAAGCGAAAAGAGCCTTTCAACGAATGGCTCGCTTAGCTAATACAGAAAAAGGCCTTAGTCCTAAGGCTATGAGACAGCTATACATAGCTTGTATAACTAGTATTGCTGACTACGGATCGGAAGTTTGGTGGAAAGGCCAGATCAAATTCAAGGACACGCTTCAATCACTTCAAAATCTAGCTCTTCGAAAGATACTTGGAGTCTTCAAAACCGCCCCAATCCTTCCAATGGAAATCGAAGCAGGACTAAAGCCAGCAAAAATCCGTTTAGACTCAAACATAAAACGATATGCCTTTCGATTAGTGAAACTATCACCAAATCACCCAATCAATATCGAAAAAGAAGTGCTATCTCAACACAAATCGGACCTAGAAGCAATGGCTACCCCTCGAAGGAAACGTTACAAGCCACTTCAATTAGATAAAATAAGAGAATCCATAGAACAAGATTTCAATCCATCTACTCTCGAAAAGATTACCCATTTCAACTTCCCTCCCTGGAAAAGAGATACACCTTACAAAGTCAATATTAGTAAAGCCTCGAAAGAAGATACAGCTACTCTTCACAATATTATATTTAAACACAGAGATCAAAATACAGTTTATATATATACTGATGCATCTTCTACCAAAAAAGGAATTGGAATAGGAGTAGGGATAGTTGCAATACAATCAAATGGATCAATCTCTTATCGAAAACGTTCGAATATTGGTATCAATCAATTAGTATACAATGGAGAATTATTGGGAGTTACAAAAGCTATCGAATATGCTAGCACTGTAGCATATGAAGGACAGAAATTCAAGATCTATTCGGACAACCAAGCTGGACTCTATCGTCTAAAAACCCCCTCCGATCACCCCGGGCAAGCCTACCAAATACGAGCAATCAAGGCAGCAGAGGATATTAGAGCAAAAGGAGCTGAAGTCTCTTTAAATTGGGTTCCAGGTCACACTTCGATACAAGGAAATGAAATGGCTGATAAATTAGCGAAAGAAGCAACTTCAATACGGGCCACTTCAAGCGAAACCAGTATAGGGCTACTTGGTATGATAGTAAAGAAACACGACTCCGATCAATGGCTAGAGACTCTCAATCAATACGAATCCAGATCAAATCAATCAGATACAACCTATTCGAAACTCTTCCCATGGAAAATCAGCTCCAAAATCAAGCTACCAGAAGGTACTAAGCGAAATACTGCTAGCGCCTTCTTTCAACTCAAAATCGGCCACGGTTATATTAAGTCTTATTTACATCGATTCAAACTTTCAAACAATAAGTGTATCTGCAACAATATCGAAACAGCTGCACACCTCCTTATTGGTTGCCCAATATATAGAAAAGAAAGAAAGGAAATCTTCAAAGAAATACCAATCTCGAAAATCAACCTACAATTTCTGCTACATACGAAAATAGGTATCGAACTAGCAATCAAATTCATCAATACTACCAAAATCGCTACTCGAACTTGGCACCTATCAAGAGCCGAGATACAAAACGAAATTGTGGAAGAAGAAGAGACAATAAGAGAAGGAGAGAGAGCCATTTTGGAAATGGAAAGAGAAGGAGGAGGATGAGAGAAAAGATAGAAAAGAAAGGGTTTAACCCTCTCTACTCTATATCTTACTATACGCACTTCGTATAGTAAGCGGGAACGAGTCCCCAGTATTAGTTTTCACTTACCCTATTGTTAAAATTCCTAATTTTGTACTTTAAAAGTTATCCGCTAGACCATTTGGCCTAGCCGTCCTATATAGTCATAGACTGAAGGTGGACGTTAATTAAATCAATCAATCAATCAATCTTTCCATTTCCAAAATGACTCTCTCTCCTTCTCTTATTGTCTCTTCTTCTTCCACAATTTCGTTTTGTATCTCGACTCTTGATAGGTGCCAAATTCGAGTAGCGATTTTGGTAGTATTGATGAATTTGATTGCTAATTCGATACCTATTTTCGTATGTAACAGAAATTGTAGGTTGATTTTCGAGATTGGTATTTCTTTAAAGATTTCCTTTCTTTCTTTTCTATATATTGGGTAACCAATAAGGAGGTGTGCAGCTGTTTCGATATTGTTACAGATACACTTATTATTTAAAAGTTTGAATCGATGTAAATAAGACTTAATATAATTGTAATCGATTTTGAGTTGAAAGAAGGTGTTAGTAGTATTTCGTTTAGTACCTTCTGGTAGCTTGATTTTGGAGCTGATTTTCTATGGGAAAAGTTTCGAATAGGTTGTATTTGATTGATTTGATCTGGATTTGTATTGATTGAGAGTCTTTAGTTATTGATCGGAGTCGTGTTTCTTTACTATCATATCAAGTAGCCCTATACTGGTTTCGCTTGAAGTGGCCCGTATTGAAGTTGTTTCTTTCGCTAATTTATCAGCTATTTCATTTTCTTATATCGAAGTGTGACCTGGAACCCAATTTAAAGAGACTTCAGCTCCTTTTGCTCTAATATCCTCTGCTGCCTTGATTGCTCGTATTTGGTAGGCTTGCCTGGGGTGATCGGAAAGGGTTTTTAGATGATAGAATCTAGCTTGGTTGTCCGAATAGATCTTGAATTTCTATCCTTCATATACTACAGTGCTAGCATATTCGATAGCTTTTGTAACTCCCAATAATTCTCTATTGTATACTAATTGATTGATATCAATATTCGAACGTTTTCAATAAGAGATTAATCTATTTGATTGTATTACAACTATCCCTATTCCTATTCCAATTCCTTTTTTGATAGAAAATGCATCAGTATATATATAAACTGTATTTTGATCTCTGTGTTTAAATATAATATTGTGAAGAGTAGCTGTATCTTCTTTCGAGGCTTTACTAATATTGACTTTGTAAGGTGTATCTCTTTTCTAGGGAGGGAAGTTGAAATGGGTAATCTTTTCGAGAGTAGATGGATTGAAATCTTGTTCTATGGATTCTCTTATTTTATCTAATTGAAGTGGCTTGTAACGTTTCCTTTGAGGGGTAGTTATTGCTTTTAGATCCGATTTGTATTGAGATAGCACTTCTTTTTCGATATTGATTGGGTGATTTGGTGATAGTTTCACTAATCGAAAGGCATATTGTTTTATGTTTGAGTCTAAACGGATTTTTGCTGGTTTTAGTTCTGCTTTGATTTCCATTGGAAGGATTGGGGTGGTTTTGAAGACTTCAAGTATCTTTCGAAGAGCTAGATTTTGAAGTGATTGAAGCGTGTCCTTGAATTTGATCTGGCCTTTTCACCAAATTTCCGATTTGTAGTCAGCAATACTAGTTATACAAGCTATGTATAACTGTCTCATAGCCTTAGGACTAAGGCCTTTTTCTGTATTAGCTAAGCGAGCTATTTGTTGAAAGGCTTTTTTCGCTTATGCTGCTCTGATATTGATGTATTGATCGAATTTGAGATTCGGATCGAACCAGATACCAAGCCATCTAATTAGAGATTGGGGTATTACTGTTTCCGAATTGGGTAAAGTAATAGGATATTGAGCTGTTAATTTGGAAGAGGAAAAATGCATTAGCTCTGTTTTAGCTAAATCGAATTGGATTGCATTCTTTGAGCTGAGTTTGTATAATTGTTTTGTAGCTCTTTCTAACGAATTAATATTCTTTCTCTAAGTAGATGACTTAGTAATAAGAGCGATATCGTCAATATATGAAAGGAATTTGATTGAATTGTTTTGGAAAAGATCTCTAATATAAATCAAGAAGAGGATTGGCGAGATAGGGCTGTCTTGTGGTATTCCGGTCGAAATTGGCTTGAAAGATTCGATTTGATTATTAAAAGATAGTTTTAGTTGTCTTTGTTGAAGAAATGAAGCTATCCAGGAGATAAGATTGGTTGGTAGTCTCAGCTTCTTGTAGATATCCAATAATCGATTTTTTGAAACATGATTGAATGCTCCTTTTATATCCATAAATAAAACCGAAGTCTTATTATTAGCTCGCTTGTTGCTTTCAATCTCTGTATTCAAAAGGAGAGCTGTATCGATTGCCGATTTCTTTTGTCGTTCTTCTATTTGGCTATAATATAAGAGATGGGTAGTTTCCGCTAGATATCCTAATTGTTGAGCTAGAATCCTTTCGTTTACTTTTCCTAAGCAATTGAGAAGTGCAATAACCCTATACGCTTTTGGTATCGAATAATCTGGTTTCGAAGCTTTTTTTAGGATTGCTTTAGTGGCTTGTTTCCAGCATTGTGGGTGGTATCTAATATTGAGAAGCTTGCTATATAAAATAAAGAAGGTTTGTGGAATAGCTTTATACGCTCTTGTAATGATTTCTTGAGTAATACCATTTGGACCAGGAGTTTTCCCTTGAATTTTAGCCGAACAGGTGTTCTTTAGTTCATTTTTAGAGAGATCAGGCTATTCCCATTCGTTGGATTGTTGATATCCTTCCCATTCAGGTTCGGCTGTGATAGGAGGTTGAGGGAACAGAGTAGTTCGAAAAGCAGAGCATTTTCCTTCAAAAGAGGTTTCTGAAGTAATATCAGGGATCCTTTGATTTTGATAATCCTTTGTATAGGCCATTGCTTTGAAAATAGTTTGAGTGTTCTCTTTTTCTAGGAAATCGTTCCAATGATTCTTTTTTGCTGTTTTAATAGCTTGAAAGTATTTGTTTCTGATAATTCGATAAGTTTTTTTTGAACTAATATTTTCGAGATTGGATTCAACTTGTTGTTTTGCTTTTCCTAATTCTTTTCGAAGGGCTTTCAATTTAGGAGATTATTATGGCTTAGCTCTTTTGTTTGTTATAACCTTCGGAGTACAGCTTTTCATTGCCTTTTGGATAATCCTTGTAAGTTCGCTAGCAGCTTGATCCAATTTGAAACGATATATATTGTTTTCTTGAAGGAAATCAATCGAATCTTATATAATTGTTGTAAACATATTTAGTTCGGCTAAAGTGGGCAAGTGTTTGGCTTTGAATTGTAGAATAGATTCGAATAGCTCTCAATTGGCTAGTTTTGTATAATATCTGATTATTGGCTCTTGAAGAGGGGTATTTGAAATCTCTTTTTCTTTTAATTCAAATAGAATCCCTGAATGATCGGATTCAATATTAGAAAGTGTTTGCCAATCTTGTATTCTTGAAGAGATGCTTTGAGAAGCTAGTATGAGATCGAGTATACTTGGATTTGTTAGATTAGTTTGAAAGAAAGTAGTAGCTCCAGGCTTATTCAATAGACTTAGATTTTGATCTTCAATCTACTCTGCTAGTTGATCGGCATTAGCGCTTTTGTTTGAAAAGGGATTCTATAATGGATGATGGAAATTGAAGTCGCCTAATATTATTGTTTGTTGATTAATTGATAGATTATAAAAGGATCGATCAATTGTATATCCTTTTTCCTATACTTGATCTGCTTTATTATATATATTGATAATTTGGAAGGTTTCGCTTTCATTTTGGTAGTTTATTATCTGTATATCCGGGTCTATTAGCAAATGAGGGGTTAGATTAATTATAGCTTGAAGGTCTTTGGAAATATATAGAAGGATTCGGGGTTTGAGATTGGGGTTAAAGTTGGGGAGAATTTATATAAAATTGGAGTGTATAGTCGATCTGCAATTAGAGAAATTGGTTTCATTTTTTTGAATCCAAGGTTCCTGAATTAAAATCAGATTAATATTGAGCTTAAGAGCAAGTTGTAGAATGTTCTTTGTGGCTTGGGAGCTTTTGTTGAGGTTTATTTGAAGAAATCTGATATTATTGTAACACATTGATTAATGCTGTTGGCTTTTTTGTTGAATAACTTTGAAGATTTCACAGCTTTTAGAGCTAGCTGTATGATTTCCTTGACAATTAGAGCATTTGGTGATAATATGAGAGTAGAGTTTTCCTCTTAAGTTGCAGACTATACAGAGGTGTATTGCTGTAATGTGTTTGCCTCCGCACAATCCGCAAAAAGGGTCTTTTTTGCAATACAAGCTTTGATGCCCAAAGCCCTGGCATTTTTGGCATTGTATAGTAGGTTTGGATTCGTAGAATTGTTCTACTCTGACACTAGTGCCTGCAATATACAACCGCTTTCGAATAGCTAGTTCGGCTTCTGATTTTGAGGCAAAAGCTATAACGATAGTGTTGTCTTTTTGGTGGGCTCTTTTGGCTATTGGAGTGAGCCAGAAGGGAGTTCCTATTGGCTTGAAATCTGTATTGAAGGTTTTGATTTCAGTTGTAATCAAATCCATTCCTTTGGGCCCAGAGAACTCTTTTATAGGGATATTATGAATAATAACCCTATGCCATTCTTGGTCTTTTTGAATCCTTTCGAATTTGATAATATTTTTCCAAATAGCTTTCTTTTCAATTAGGAATTGTATTGTAAAGGGATCATTAGTAATGATAATAATATTGTTATTGAGAAAAAGTATTGCTACAGCAATTATTGATTCTTTGATTTCAATTTCCTGGAAGGCTTCATTAATCTTGTTTCGAATTGTTAAGGGCGAGAAGGTTTTGGAATTAGGGATTTTTAATTTGATTAAAAGTAATTGTTTTTGGATAATACTAGTCTTTTTCTTTATTAGAATAGATTTGTTACTTTTTCCTTTAGTAACTAGATTCCATTCCTCTTTTTTTATAATATTAGCATAAGAAGGTTTTGATGTTGATATTGTGATACTGATGGGAGCCGATTTGGTTAAAGCTTTGGTTTGAGATTCGATTTTCTGTGTAGCTGTTTCCAAATGATTGATTTGGGATGTGATGATTTTGGAAGCTGTAGTGAGATTTCCTTTTTCAGTATATTCTCTAAAGATTTCTAAAAGATCTAATAGCTTAGATTATTTGTTATGTGATTGAGAGAGAGTGGAAGCTAGAACTATGAGATTTCTAGCTTTTAGAATAGCTTTTTTAGGAGTGATTGGATCGTTTTGGATTTTGAATTGCTTGTTTGGATTGGTGAGTAGTGTAGTAAAGTTTCGCTTTTTGTTTTGGTTGAAAATTTGAGTAATGTTGTTTGGCTTTTGAGTAATAAAAGGATTGCTAGGTATATTGAAATCTTGTATTCTGATTTCAGGACTGGTTATTTGATTGATTGATGAAGTAAGGCTTGATAATTCGATTGGGGTTCTTCTGGAATAAGTAGGCAAATTTGGGATTGTAGGAGGACTGGAAGTGATTGCTGGATAGGTATTTGATATTATAGATTGGTCTGGGGTAGCTTCTCTCATATCTATATCTAAAAAAATATTCAGATTAGTATTTGAAATCTCTACAACTATATAATCGGAATATTCCATATTGATATTGAGATTAGATTGTCTATTCTGAAGTCTTAAAACAGAGTTTTTCACACGTTTTTTCGCATGTGTTTCGTGTTTCGAAGCATCGGCGGCAGTATCACAACAACTACTGGCCAGAATCACTTGGAAATAATTGCAATGGAATTGTATTGATAACTATGATCTAGAGCGATCGTGAAAAGGTCGTATTTCGAAGAAAAAGTTTCCTTCGAAATTTGTTGTGTGATTTCTATTGGAAGAATTGGAATGGTTTTGAAGACTCCTAATATCTTTCGAAAAACTAGGTTTTGAAGAACTTGCATTTTATCCCTGAAGTAGGCTTGTCCTCTCCACTAAATCACTAATCCATAATCTGCTATACTAGTTATACAGGCTATATATAGCTGTCGAAGGGCTTTCGAGCTTAGGCCTTTTTCTGTATTAGCTAATCGAGTTATTCGATAAAAGGCTTCTTTTGCTTGTGTGATTCGAATATTGATATATTGATTGAATTTGAGATTTGGATTAAACCATATACCTAGCTATTTGATTAGGGATTGGGGTGTAATGATATTGGAATTAGATAGTTTGATTAAGTGATTCTTAGTTAACTTGGAAGCTGAGAAATACATTAACTCCGTTTTTGTTAAATCGAATTGAATAACGTTTTTCGAACTAAGTTCATAAATTTGCTTTGTAGCTTTCTCAAGAGATATAATATTCTTCTTTCAAGAAGATAAGTTTGTGATCAAAGCAATATTGTTAATATAGGAGAGAAATTTGATTGATTTTAAAAGAAATAAATCTCTGATATATATTAGGAATAGGATTAGAGAAATAGGACTGCCTTGTAGTATTCCAGTCGAAATAGACTTGAAAGATTCAATTTGATTGTTAAAGGACAATTTGAGTTGTCTTTATTGAAAGAATGAGGCTATCCAAGTAATCAGGTTTGTTGGTAGTTTTAGCTTTTTACAAATTTCCAATAATCGATTTCTTGAGATGTAATTGAAGGCTTCCTTTATATTTATAAATAGAACTGAAGTCTTTTTGTGAATTTGCTTATTTCTTTTGATTTCTGTAGTTAGAAGAAGAGTTGTATCAATTGCTGATTTCTTTTGTCGGCTTCCAATTTGACTTTTGTATAATAAGCTAATAGTTTCTACTAAATAGCCTAATCTTTAAGCTAATATCCTTTCGCTAATCTTTCCAAGACAATTTAGAAGTACAATAACTCTATATACTTTCGGAACGGAATAATTAGGTTTTGAGGCTTTCTTCAAAATCGCTCCAGTGGCTTGTTTCCAGTATTGTGGATGGTATCCAAGGTTGATTAGATTGCTGAATAAATTGAAGAAGATCTGTGGAATTGCTTTATATGCTTTCGTAATAATCTCCTGAGTGATTCTATCTGGGCCAGGGGTCTTTCCTTGGATTTTGGCTGAACAGGTATTATTTAATTCGATTTGTAAAAGGTTAGGCTATTCCCATTTCTTGAATTGCTTGTATCCTTCCCATTGTGGTTTTGAAGTGACTGGAGGGGATGGGAATAGAGTCGATCTGAAAGCAGAGCATTTTCCTTCAAAAGAGCTTTCGGTTGAAATATCCGGTATCCTTTGATCTTGATAGTCTTTTGTATAGGCCATTGCTTTGAATATTGTCTGTATATCCTCCTTTTCTAGGAATTCATTCCAATAATTCTTCTTTACTATTTTAATAGCCTGAAAGTATTTGTTTCTAGCAATTCGATATTCCTCTTTGAAATTTGAGTTCTCCAAATCGGATTCGATTAGTTGTTTTGCTCTTCCTAATACTTTTCGAAGCTCTTTCAGTTCGGGTATCCACCATGGTTTTCCCCTTTTTTCCGAACTGACTTTAGGTATAGATTTTTCAGTAGCTTTCTGAATAATTCTTGTAAGTTCGCTTGCTGCTTAATCTAGATTAGAATGATCATTTCTTTCTTTCAGATTATTGAGCGAATCCTCTTCAGATGAAATTGTCAATATCAAAGTAGAGAGAGTAGAAGAGAATAAGATTTCTGATTTCAGTATTGATTCGAATTTATTCTAATTAGCTAGCTTGGTATTATATCTAGCTAGCGATATTGTATTACAGGAACTTGATTCTTCTTTTCCTTTAAATTCGAATAGTATTCCTGTATGATCGGATCCTGTATTTGATAGTGTTTGCCAGTTTTGGATTTGAGAAGCAATTCTTTCTGAAGCTAATGTGAAATCGATAACGCTTGGATTGAGGAGATTATTACAATAAAAGGTATTAAAACCAGGCTCGTTTAGAAAAATGAGATTCTGATCTTTCAGTTATTTGGCTAATTAATTAGCGTTTCCGCTTTTCTTCGAAAAAGGATCCCATTATGAGTGATGGGAATTGAAGTTGTTTACAAAAATAGTTTTTTTGTGTGATTGATGAATTGTATAGGTGTTTTTCAAATGTAAAGCCTTTTTCTTTAGTTTGATCAGCTTCATTATAAATGTTAACGATTTGAAAGGCTTTATTTCCATTTTGACAATCGAAGATCTGAATATCAGGATCTCTTGGAGAATTAGGAGAAAGGTTGATTGTAAATTGAAGGGTTTTTGAGGTGTATAATAATATTCGTAATCGATATTTGGAATCGAATCTCGGAAGTGTTTGTATAAAATTAGAGTATATAATCGATCTAGCATTTGAATAATTATTTCCATTTTTGATAATCCAAAGCTTTTGAATAGTAATGAAATCGATATTGAGTTCTGTTACAATTTATAAAATGTTTTCTGTAGCTTGTAAACTCTGATTAAGATTTATTTGAAGGATTCGAATATTGATGTAATTCATTAAAAAGTATTATTCGATTTTTGTTGAATAGCCTGATAGGTTTCATATGTTTTCGAATTTGCTACGTGATTCCCTTGACAATTCGAGCATTTCGCTACTAAATGTTGACAGAATTTTCCTTTAATATTGTATACCATACACAAGTATACTAATATAATATACTTACCTTTACATAAACTATAAAAAGGGTTTCTTCTACAATAAGCATCCTGGTATCCAAATCCTTAACACTTCTGGCACTATATAGTTGATTTTGATTTGTAGAATTTTTCTATTCTCATACTACTTCCAGTAATATATAACCGCTTTCGGATAGCTAATTCCGCTTCTAATTTGGTAGCAAAAGCAATAACTACAGCTCCCTTTTGTTGATAAGCTCTTTTCAAAGTAGGAGTGAGCCAGAAAGGGGTTCCTATAGGCTTGAAGTCAGGATTGAAGGTCTTGATTTTGTTTAAGATAAGATCCATTCCCTTTGCTCCTGAGAATTCTTTAATGGGGACTCTGTGAATAATGACTTTATACCATTCTTGATCCTTTTGAATCCTTTCGAATTTGATAATGTTATTCCAAATAGCTTTCTTTTCTATTAAGAATTGTGATGTAAAAGGATTGTTTGTTGTAATAATGATATTATTATTGAAGGATAAAGTAACTGCTGCAATAACTGGTCCTTTAATTCCAGTCTTTTGAAAAGCTTCATTTATTTTATTTCGAATAGTTAAAGAGGAGAAGGAAGTGGGGTTTGAGATTTCTGGTTTGATTAGAATAAGTCGTTTTTGGATTGAATCCATCTTTTCTTTTATAGGGATTGATTTGATGCTTTTTTTGGAGACTAGATTCCATTCTCCTTTTGAAACTTTTGTATATATTGGTTTTGATATTGGGATAGTAGTGGATATAGGAGTTGTATTTAGGGCTTTAGTTTGGGATTCGATTTTTCGAATAGCTGATTCGAGATGGGTGATTTGAGAGGTAATGATTTTGGAGGCTGTAGTAAGGTTTCCCTTTTCAATATACTCTCTAAAGATTTCTAGGAGATCTAGAAGCTTGGATTGTTTGTTGCGTGATTAAGTAAGTGTTGAAGCTAGTATTATGAGATCTCTTGCTTTCAGGATAGCTTCTTTTGAAGAAGAGGGGTTGTCTTAAACTCTGGGTTGTTTGTTTTGATTGCCGAGAGGTATTGTAAGGCTGCGTTTCTTGTTTTGATTGAAGATATAGGTAGTATTATTTGTATTTTGAATGAGAAAAGGATCACTAAATAGGTTGATTTCTTTATTTCTTCTTTTGAAGTTGATTGGTAGAGTTGGGCTGGAGATTTCGAATATAGAGGTTTCAGAAGGTAGATGAGGACTTGATGCAAGAGTACCTAATATGATTGTAGGATAGGTATTAGATATAATAGAGACTTCGGGAGAAGCTTTTATCATATTAGTATCCTTCAATATATTTGAGAAACTTATTTTGGGGATTGTGTTTCTGTTTTGAAGATCAGAATAAAGAGTTTTCTATGCGAATTTTCGTGTGTATTTTGCATTTTGGAATATCGATAACAATATTACAACAATTATTAGTTCGAATCAATTGGGAGGAATTGCAATGGATTTGGTTTAGTAACTATAATCTATAGCGATTGCGAAACGGTTGTATTTCGAAGAAAAAGTTTCCTTTGAAATTTGTTGTATGTGTCTACTCAAAAGTATCAATCAACCTTTTGAGTATGATATTGTTTTATTGGTTTATACACTTTAATATCCAATAACTGAAATAGATGCGAGTAATAAGATGATAGAATAAAAAGATCAATCTCCTTCTCAATACAGAAAGCAATCAAACTTTCTATAATATAACTAGAATAACTATTCATAATTAATAATTGAAACTAATCTTCTAATATTTTTCGAGATTTTAACTCAAAAACCTTATATATCCATTCAAAGCTATAACTATTAGAAATCCACCCACTATTGCTTGTTGAGAAATATCAGTTTGAAGGAATATTAGTTAAAATCCATACAGTATTAATATTTTGAGCCTTGAAAATGATTATAAAAAGCAAAGAACCTCTATCTACATTTATATATTTCAATACAATTATTTACTCTTATCTTCTTACTGTAACCTTCTAATTCGATTTAAGAATAGAATCTATAATTATATATATTGATTTTATTTCTCCAATTACATATCCTATTTTATCTATATTATATATATTCTTGAGTTTATAATGTTGTTTTTCGATTCGTACTTGAAATATTAAAAACCATACTGAAATTGTTTCAAATGTAGCTTCTTTATACCTTGCAGATTCCAATTTACGAGAATAGATTCCTTTAAGTTTGGGATATCGATCTAAGAACCTATAGATCCATCGTTAACCTATATAATTTAACTAAAAGGATAAAAAGATAGATAATAACACGAAAATAACACATTGATTTAGAATTTCTTGGACTATTTCTTTCAACAATTTAGAAGTTGCAAGATATCCAATAGCTATCAATCGTGAGATCTATTGTACTAGAATCTTCTCTTCTGCATTAAAAAGTTTTTGAAAGGATTTGTAAGATTGAGAACGTAATTATCGTTCAGTTATTCGATTTATCAAGATTGATTTCGGAATCTTAAAATGAATAGCAACACTTCGAATTGAAGTAAATTCTTTATTTTTTAGACTTTCTATAGCCTTTTGAATATTATTTTTCGATTCATTACGATTAATGACTTTCGATTTATTGTGTGTTGAATAAATGTATAAAATAAAGAAATGAGGGGGTGATTTTGATCTATATCATGACATGACCTATTTCTAGTCAAGTTACGTTATATATGTGTGTATATATATATATATATATATATAGGTATAAGTATATGTATCAATGTGAGTGTGTATATATGTATATATAGATATAGATATGGGTATGGGTTGTAGGTGTATGTGTGGGTGTATAGATATGTGTGTAGATGAGTATATGAGTGAGTGTATAGATATGTGTGTAGATGAGTATATGGGTGAGTGTATAGATGAATGTATATATGTAGATAAGTGTATAGGTGAGTGTGTGTGTGAGGGTGGGTGTGTGTGTGTGTTGTGTGTGTGTGGTGTGTGTGGTGTGTGTGTGTGTGAGGGTGAGGGTTAGGGTTAGGGTTAGGGTTAGGGGTTCGGGTTGGGTTAGGGTTAGGGTTAGGGTAGGTTCGGGGTTTAGGGTAGGGTTAGGGTTAGGGTTAGGGTTAGGGTTAGGGTTAGGGTTAGGGTTAGGGTTAGGTAGGTTAGGGTTAGGGTTAGGGTTTAGGGTTCTGGTTAGGGGTAGGGTTAGGG